>NW_027039791.1:0-12782 GCF_034236695.1 Oncorhynchus nerka | reverse complement strand
TAGAGAGACCAGTACATGTAGATATATATAGAGAGTCCAGTACATGTAGATATATAGAGTGAGTCCAGTACATGTAGATATATAGAGAGACCAGTACATGTAGATATATAGAGATACCAGTACATGTAGCTGTATATTGAGATACCAGTACATGTAGATATATAGAGTGAGACCAGTACATGTAGATATATAGAGAGACCAGTACATGTAGATATATAGAGAGACCAGTACATGTAGATATATAGAGAGACCAGTACATGTAGATATATAGAGAGACCAGTACATGTAGATATATAGAAGACCAGTACATGTGATATATAGATGAGACCAGTACATAGATATATAGAGAGACCAGTACATGTAGATATAGAGAGACCAGTACATGTAGATATATAGAGAGACCAGTACATGTAGATATAGAGTGAGACCAGTACATGTAGATATAGAGAGACCAGTACATGTAGATATATAGAGAGACCAGTACATGTAGATATATAGAGACCTGTACATGTAGATATATAGAGAGACCAGTACATGTAGATATATAGAGAGACCAGTACATGTAGATATATAGAGAGTAGACCAGTACATGTAGATATATAGAGAGACCAGTACATGTAGATATAGAGAGAGAGACCAGTACATGTAGATATATAGAGACCAGTACATGTAGATATATAGAGACCAGTACATGTAGATATATAGAGAGAGACCAGTACATGTAGATATATAGAGAGAGACCAGTACATGTAGATATATAGAGAGATACCAGTACATGTAGAGACCAGCATTATGACATAATTCAACAACATCACATTTATCTGGCAGCCATGCTAACCCGGCTATGTCTAGGTAGCAATGATATTAACAGGAAGCTAATGATTAATCTATAACAATGATTTTAGCAGGAAGCTAATGATTAATTTATAACAATGATTTTAACAGGAAGCTAATGATTAATCTAACAATGATTTTAGCAGGAAGCTAATGATTAATCTATACACTGATCTTAGAGCTGTTTTCTTACAGTTTTTAGATTTGCAGGAGAAGTGGAAGTGACATAAGCATTTATGTATTAGGTAATGAATGTGTAATGAAGTGCCTATGTGAGAAGCAATAGTGTAAAGTGTACCACTGCAGTTCATCACTATACTACATTATTAAAATGACTCAACTACATAACATCAACACTTCCTGACATCCATTGTATTATTGAAACTCTTCCTCCTCCATATTGAGAGAGAGAGAGAGAGAGAGAGAGAGAGAGAGAGAGAGAGAGACAGAGAGGGAGAGAGAGAGAGAGAGCGAGAGAGAGAGAGAGATAGAGAGAGGAGAGACAGAGAGTGAGAGAGATAGAGAGAGGAGAGACAGAGAGTGAGAGAGAGAGAGAGAGAGAGAGAGAGAGAGAGAGAGAGGAGAGACAGAGAGTGAGAGAGAGAGAGAGAGACAGAGACAGAGAGGGAGAGTGAGAGAGAGAGCGAGAGAGAGAGATAGAGAGAGGAGAGACAGAGAGTGAGAGATAGAGAGAGGAGAGACATGAGAGTGAGAGAGAGAGTAGAGAGAAAGAGAGAGGAGAGACAGAGAGAGAGAGAGAGAGAGAGAGAGAGAGAGACAGAGACAGAGAGAGAGAGTGAGAGAGTAGAGAGAGAGAGAGAGAGAGAGAGAGAGAGAGAGAGAGAGAGAGAGAGAGAGAGAGAGAGAGAGAGAGAGAGAGAGAGAGAGACAGAGACAGAGACAGAGAGAGAGAGAAAGAGAGAGTCCCCTAAGCAAGCTACATCTATATATACGAATTGGCCAGGGCACTAGAACAGTCTGCAGTGAGAAGAGTCCCCTAAGCAAGCTACATCTATATATAGGAATTGGCCAGGGCACTAGAACAGTCTGCAGTGAGAAGAGTCCCCTAAGCAAGCTACATCTATATATACGAATTGGCCAGGGCACTAGAACAGTCTGCAGTGAGAAGAGTCCCCTAAACAAGCTACATCTATATATACGAATTGGCGAGGGCACTAGAACAGTCTGCAGCACCCTACTAGAATCTGAAGTCAAACGTCTACTGTCTAGAACAGTCTGCAGCACCCTACTAGAATCTGAAGTCAAATGTCTACTGTCTAGAACAGTCTGCAGCACCCTACTAGAATCTGAAGTCAAACGTCTACTGTCTAGAACAGTCTGCAGCACCCTACTAGAATCTGAAGTCCAACGTCTACTGTCTAGAACAACTGTAGAATTCGAAGTCAAATGTCTACTGTTTGCTGATGATCTGGTGCTTCTGTCCCCAACCAAGGAGGGTCTACAGCAGCACCTAGATCTTCTGCACAGATTCTGTCAGACCTGGGCCCTGACAGTACATCTCAGTAAGACAAAAATAATGGTGTCTGTCTGTCTGTCTCTGTCTCTCTGTCTGTCTGTCTGTCTGTGTCTCTGTCTGTCTGGCCTCTCTCTCTCTCTCTCTCTTCTCTCTCTCTCTCTCTTGCTCATATTTACATATACTCCTTGAGCTAGTGTCCTCATCTGGAGCGGGTGGTGGGCTGGAAGCCTTAACACTCAAATGAAACGCAATAACCCTAACCCACAGTACAACCACACACACACAACCACACACACACACACACACACACACACACACACACACACACACACACACACACACACACACACACACACAACCACAACTAATCAACCACACACACACAACCACACACCAACTACACACACACAACCACACACAATCAATCAACCACACACACAACCACACACACAACCACACACACACACACACACACACAACCACCACAGACAACCACACACACACACAATCAATCAACCACACACACAATCAAATTCTTTGACGTTGATTTTGTTTGGGATGGAGACGGAATCCACCATATTAATGATTAATTTCAACATAATTTGTAGACAAACTGGAATTAGAGATATCTACTTTAGAGAGGAGATGAGGAGATGAGAGGAGAGGAGGGAGGGAGGAGGAGAGGAGAGGGAGAGGAGAGGAGAGGAGGAGGGGAGGAGGAGGAGGAGGGAGGAGGGGAGGAGGGAGGAGGAGAGGAGAGGAGGGGAGGGAGGAGGAGGGAGGAGGGAGGAGGAGAGGAGAGGAGAGGAGAGGAGAGGGAGGAGGGAGGAGGAGGGAGGAGGAGGAGGAGGAGAGGGAGGAGGAGAAGAGAGGAGAGGAGAGGAGGAAGGAGGAGGATGGGAGAGGAGAGGAGAGGAGAGGGAGAGGAGAGGAGAGGAGAGAGGAGAGGAGAGGGAGAGGAGAGGAGAGGAGAGGAGAGGAGAGGAGATGAGAGGAGAGGGAGAGAGGAGGAGATGAGAGGGGAGGTCGGCTCAGGTCTGTGGAGATCTTCAATACTGCTGTAATAATGTGAGCAGAATCCCCAAACGGCATTGATGCCTTGCAGCAGAGCAGTGACATGTTGTTGACTACTAAACCAACTATCAGACATGATGTTAACAACAACAGAGCTGTTAACTACTTAAACTGAGGAGACCGATGAGAGAGGACGAGATGAGGGGAGAGGAGGGAGGAGGAGAGGAGGAGATGAGGAAAGGAGGGAGGAGGAGAGGAGGAGATGAGGAGATGAGAGAGGAGGAGAGGAGGGAGATGAGAGGGGAGAGAGGAGGAGATGAGGAAGGGAGAGAGGAGGAGATGAGAGGGGAGGAGAGGAGGATATGAGAGAGGAGAGAGAGGAAATGAGAGGAGGAGATGAGGATATGAGAGAGGAGGAGAGGAGAAATGAGAGAGGAGGGAGATGAGAGGGAGGGAGAGGGGAGGAGATGAGGAGAGAGAGGAGAGATGAGGAGATGAGAGGCGAGAGGGAGGGAAATGAGGATATGAGAGAGGAGGAGATGAGAGGGGAGGAGAGGAGGAGAGGAGGAGATGAGAGAGGGGAGGAGGGATGAGATGAGAGAGGAGGAGAGGAGGGAGATGAGAGGAGGAGAGGAGAGGAGATGAGAAGAGGAGGAGAGGAGGAGATGAGAGAGGAGATGAGGAGAGGAGGAGAGGAGATGGGGAGAGGAGAGAGGAGGAGATGAGAGTGGGATGAAAAGACAAACAGAGATGGGAAAAGAGAGAGAGAGAGAGAGAGAGAGAGAGAGAGAGAGAGAGAGAAAGAGAGAGAGAGGGAGAGAGAGAGAGAGAGAGAGAAAGAGAGAGGGTGAATAAGATGGGGAAGGAGAGATGAAGAGTGAAAAAGAGAGAGAGTCGCCTAGATGTGTCTGGCTGTGTTTTACAGTAACAGAGTCAACATGAGACAGACCAGGTCACCTTTACTCAGATGGACACACACACACACACACAAGACGCACACACACACACACACAAGGGTCACCTTATCTCAGTGGCATATTTCACCTGTCCAAGGCCATCTGCCACTTCAGAAAAATTCCTGTCAAAACAAAGCAACCTACTCCCTCCTCCTTTCCTTCCTTTTCATCCTCCTCTTCCTCACTGTCTGTCGGCGATAGTCTGTGTGTGTGTGTGTGTGTGTGTGTGTGTGTGTGCGCGTGTGTGTGTGTGGTGTCTGTGTGACCTAATGTGTGATATCAGAGTGCTGGCCTCTTGCTGGCCAAACATTTCTCCCTCTCTACATCCTCTCCTCCCTCTCCCTCCTCTCCTCTCTTCTCTTCTCTTCTCTTCCTCTCCCTCTCTCCTCTCATCTCATCTCCTCTCCCCTCCTCCCCCTCCCTCCTCCTCTCTCTCCCTCCCTCCCCCTCCTTCCTCTCCTCTCCCTCTCCTCTCCCTCTCCTCCTCTCCCCTCCTCTCCTCCTCTCCCCTCCCCTCCTCTCCCCTCTCCTCTCGTCCTCTCCTCTCCTCTCCTCTCCTCCAGCTATATTAGAGTATGACTATAGTAATGATCTCAGAAGCCCGGTAACGTTAAATATAGAGAAAGACAGAGAAGTGTCCCAAATGCCACCCTATCCCTATGTAGTTTACTACTATAGACTGGAACCTTATATGGCGGGTCAAAAATAGTGCACTTAGTAGGGGCACATGGTGCCATCTTGGGATCAGTCAGACTCTCCAACAGTGTCGACATCAAACACCTTAATATCATAACTGCAGTTTTTTATGCGCCCTGAGAATTAAAGTTCATTAGTTAAATTAGACTTGACTGTTTCTGTCTGTTTCCCTCAGTGCTCAGAGACAAACTGAGAGTAGAAATAGTGGTTTCAGTTTGTTTAACACACCAGTCTCTGCTCAGTGCTCAGAGACAAACTGAGAGTAGAAATAGTGGTTTCAGTTTGTTTAACACATCAGTCTCTCTGCTCAGTGCTCAGAGACAAACTGAGAGTAGAAATAGTGGTTTCAGTTTGTTTAACACCAGTCTCTCTGCTCAGTGCTCAGAGACAAACTGAGAGTAGAAATAGTGGTTTCAGTTTGTTTAACACATCAGTCTCTGCTCAGTGCTCAGAGACAAACTGAGAGTAGAAATAGTGGTTTCAGTTTGTTTAACACACCAGTCTCTCTGCTCAGTGCTCGGAGACAAAACTGAGAGTAGAAATAGTGGTTTCAGCTTTGTTTAACACACCAGTCTCTCTGTCAGTGCTCGGAGACAAACTGAGAGTAGAAATAGTGGTTTCAGTTTGTTTTAACACACCAGTCTCTGCTCAGTGCTCGGAGACAAACTGAGAGTAGAAATAGTGGTTTCAGTTTGTTTAACACATCAGTCTCTGCTCAGTGTTCTGGAGACAAACTGAGAGTAGAAATAGTGGTTTCAGTTTGTTTAACACCAGTCTCTCTGCTCAGTGCCTCGGAGACAAACTGAGGGTAGAAATAGTGGTTTCAGTTTGTTTAACACACCAGTCTCTCTGCTCAGTGCTCGGAGACAAACTGGAGAGTAGAAATAGTGGTTTTCAGTTTGTTTAACACACCAGTCTCTCTGCTCAGTGCTCAGAGACAAACTGAGGTAAAATAGTGGTTTCAGTTTGTTTAACACACCAGTCTCTGCTCAGTGCTCCGGAGACAAACTGAGAGTAGAAATAGTGGTTTCAGTTTGTTTAACCACTTAGTCTCTCTGCTCAGTGCTCGGAGACAAACTGAGAGTAGAAATAGTGGTTTCAGTTTGTTTAACACACCAGTCTCTCTGCTCAGTGCTCGGAGACAAACTGAGATCTGGTGTCTGGAGGAGAATGGGAAATCCAATGTCTTGAGATCTGGTGTCTGGAGGATGTTTGAATGGAACCAAGACGTGTGTCTAACCTGAGATCTGGTGTCTGGAGGATGTTTGATGAAACCATGACAAGACGTGTGTCTAACCTGACATCTGGTGTCTGAGGATGTTTAATGAAAACCAAGACGTGTGTCTAACCTGAGATCTGAAGTCTGGAGGATGTTTGAATGGAACCAAGACGTGTGTCTAACCTGAGATCTGGTGTCTGGAGGATGTTTGAATGGGAATCCAAGACGTGTGTCTAACCTGAGATCTGGTGTCTGGGGGATGTTTGAATGGAAACCCAAGACGTGTGTCTAACCTGAGATCTGGTGTCTGGGGGATGTTTAATGAAACCATGACAAGACGTGTATCTAACCTGAGATCTGGTGTCTGGAGGATGTTTGAATGGAACCAAGACGTGTATCTAACCTGAGATCTGGTGTCTGGGGGATGTTTGAATGGAAACCCAAGACGTGTGTCTAACCTGAGATCTGGTGTCTGAGGATGTTTTTGAATGGGGAAACCAAGTGTTTCTGATGCACTGAAACTGTTGTAGTCCTGCAGCATTATAGCCCTCTAGTGGCCTGTTGTAGTCCTGCAGCATTATCGCCCTAGTGGCCTGAAACGGGTTGTAGTCCTGCAGCATTATAGCCTCTAGTGGGCCTGAAACTGTTGTAGTCCCTGCAGCATTATCGCCCTCTAGTGGCCTGTTGTAGTCCTGCAGCATTATCACCTCTAGTGGCCTGAAACTGTTGTAGTCCTGCAGCATTATCGCCCTCTAGTGGCCTGTTGTAGTCCTGCAGCATTATCGCCCTCTAGTGGCCTGTTGTAGTCCTGCAGCATTATCACCCTCTAGTGGCTGAAACTGTTGTAGTCCTGCAGCATTATCTCCCTCTAGTGGACTGTTGTAGTCCTGCAGCATTATCGCCCCTCTAGTGGCCTGTTGTAGTCCTGCAGCATTATCACCTCTAGTGGCCTGAAACTGTTGTAGTCCTGTAGCATTATCTCCCTCTAGTGGCCCGAAACTGTTGTAGTCCTGCAGCATTATCGCCTCTAGTGCCTGAAACTGTTGTAGTCCTGCAGCATTATCGCCCTCGAGTGGCCTGAAACTGTTGTAGTCCTGCAGCATTATCGCCCTCTAGTGGCCTCTACAGGTGGAATGTTATTCATATATTTCATAATTACTACAAATGTTGTTTTCTTCTAACTTCCTTAAGAGGGATAATTGTCATCAGCAACCGCTGAATAGCAGAGCGCCACCTTCAAATAATATTACAAAAAAAAAAAGATTTATATTCATGAAAATCACAAGTGCAATATAGCAAAACACAGTTTAGTCTTTTGTTAATCCACCTCAGGTTTTGAAAATATGCTTTACAACGAAAAGCAATCCAAGCGTTTTGTGTAAGTTTATCGATCGCTCTACAAAACATTTGCGTGAACACCTAGCATCAAGTAGCATGGTCACGACAATCAGAAAAAGCAATAAAATTAATAATTTACCTTTGATGATCTTCAGATGTTTGCACTCATGAGACTCCCAGTTACACAACAAATGTTCCTTTTTGTTTAAGTAAAGATTATTTTTATATCCAAAATACCTCCGTTTGTTTGGCGCGTTTCGTTCAGAAATCCACAGGAAAAGAGCGGTCACGACAACGCAGACGCAAATTCCAAATTGTTTCCGTAAATGTCCACAGAAACATGTCAAACGTTTTTTATAATAAATCCTCAGGTTGTTTTTAAAATATATAATCGATAATATATCAACCGCAGCTGTCTTTCTCAGTAGGAGAGGAAAGGCAATGGCTGCCCAAACTCTGTTACGCCGAGCAAAACGCTGCTGGCACTCTGCCATACAATGACACGATGTTATCTTTCGCTCATTTTTCAAAATAAAGCCTGAAACTATGTCTAAAGACTGTTGACACCTTGACGAAGCCATAGGAAAAGGAATCTGGTTGATATCCCTTTAAATGGAGCAAAGGCAGGCTATGGAACATGGAGTTTTCAAAACAGAAGCCACTTCCTGGTTTGATTTTCCTCAGGGTTTCCCCTGCAATATCAGTTATGTTATACTCACAGACAATATTTTGAAACATTAAAGTGTTTTCTATCATAATCTGTCAATTATATTCTAGCATCTGGTCCTGAGAATAGGCTGTTTACTTTGGGAACGTTATTGTTCCAAACATAAAAATAGTGCCCCCTAGCCTTGAAGAGGTTAATTAATTAAACACACCGGAAACCAGTGTTTCTATATCAAACGGTTTTGTTGTAAATGTAGTTCGGTCTTCTGTGATGTTTATCAAGTGTAATATTGGGATGCAAACTCTACATGGAATACATGTCAACTCTGTATCTGTACCGTTGTCTTCTTTGTTAAAGCCCATGTGGGTGATATAGGTTAAGCCCATGTGGGTGATATAGTTAAAGCCCATGTGGGTGATATAGTTGAAGCCACATGTGGGTGATGAGTTGAAGCCCCATGTGGGTGATATAGGTTAAGCCCATGTGGGTGATATAGTTTAAGCCCATGTGGGTGATATAGTTGAAGCCCATGTGGGTGATATAGTTAATAAGCCCATGTGGGTGATATAGTTGAAGCCCATGGGTGATATAGTTAACCCATGTGGGTGATATAGTTTAAGCCCATGTGGGTGATATAGTTCAGCCCCATGTGGGTGATATAGTTGGGCAAGCCGCATGTGGGTGATATATTGAAGCCCATGTGGGTGATATAGTTGAAGCCCATGTGGGTGATATAGTTGAAGCCCATGTGGGTGATATAGTTGAAGCCCATGTGGGTGATATAGTTGCCCAAGGGTGATATAGTTGAAGCCCATGTGGGTGATATAGTTGAAGCCCATGTGGGTGATATAGTTGAAGCCCATGTGGGTGATATAGTTTTGTTTGAAAGTAGATTTGTTTAAGACTACCAAGAACACTCTGTGTGATCCTGATTTAGCAGTAAAAGGCCTATAGCTTAAAAGTATTGATTGATGATAAAGGCCTATAGTTGAAGTATTGATTGTGATAAAGGCCCTATGGTTGAAGTAATGATTGATGATAAAGGCCCTATAGTTGAAATATTGATTGATGAAGCCCTATGGTTGAAGTATTGATTGATGATAAAGGACTATAGTTGAAATATTGATTGATGATAAAGGCCCTATAGTTTAAGTATTGATTTGATGATAAAAAGGACTAGTTGAAGTATTGATTGATGATAAAGGCCCTATAGTTTAAGTATTGATTGATGATAAAGGCCCTATAGTTTATTGATTGATGATAAAGGCCCTATAGTTGAAGTATTGATTATTGATAAAGGACTATAGTTGAAATTGATTGATAATGAGCGACTATAGTTGAAGTATTGATTGATGATAAAGGCCTATAGTTAGAAGTATTATTGATGATAAAGGCCCTATAGTTTAAGTATTGATTGATGATAAAGGACTATAGTTGAAGTATTGATTGGATGATAAAGGACTAGGTTTAAGTATTGATTATGATAAAGGACTATAGTTGAAGTATTGATTGATGATAAAGGCCTATAGTTGAAGTATTGATTGATGATAAAGGACTATAGTTGAAGTATTGATTGATGATAAAGGACTATAGTTGAAGTATTGATTGATGATAAAGGACTATAGTTGAAGTATTGATTGATGATAAAGGCCTATAGTTGAAGTATTGATTGATGATAAAGGCCTATAGTTGAAGTATTGATTGATGATAAAGGCCTATAGTTGAAGTATTGATTGATGATAAAGGCCTATAGTTGAAGTATTGATTGATGATAAAGGACTATAGTTGAAGTATTGATTGATGATAAAGGACTATAGTTGAAGTATTGATTGATGATAAAGGACTATAGTTGAAGTATTGATTGATGATAAAGGACTATAGTTGAAGTATTGATTGATGATAAAGGCCTATAGTTGAAGTATTGATTGATGATAAAGGCCTATAGTTGAAGTATTGATTGATGATAAAGCCCTATAGTTGAAGGATTGATTGATGATAAAGCCCTATAGTTGAAGTATTGATTGATGATAAAGCCCTATAGTTGAAGTATTGATTGATGATAAAGCCCTATAGTTGAAGTATTACTTGATGATAAAGGACTATAGTTGAAGTATTGATTGATGATAAAGGACTATATTTGAAGTATTGATTGATGATAAAGGCCCTATAGTTTAAGTATTGATTGATGATAAAGGACTATAGTTGAAGTATTGATTGATGATAAAGGCCCTATAGTTGAAGTATTGATTGATGATAAAGGCCCTATAGTTGCCTATAGTTGAAGTATTATTGATGATGATTGAAGTATTGATTGATAAAGGACTATAGTTGAAGTATTGATTGATGATAAAGGACTATAGTTGAAGTATTGATTTGATAAGGCCTATAGTTGAAGTATTGATTGATGATAAAGCCCTATAGTTGAAGTATTGATTGATGATAAAGGACAATAGTTGAAGTATTGATTGATGATAAAGGCCTATAGTTGAAGTATTGATTGATGATAAAGCCCTATAGTTGAAGTATTGATTGATGATAAAGGACTATGGGGAATATTGTTGTGGACTTTTTAAATGCTGAATTTACACAGATTAGAAACAGGAGGAGACAGAGGAGTGAAGGTGGGACAGGAGGACTGAACGGTATTGAACCTCAAACTTCTGGTGCAGTAAGATGGATGTAAAACATGTAAACTCCAGAGGGTCATTTTAAAAAATCTGTTAATTTCATTTTACCAAAACAATAAAGAATAAATCCAACTTAAAATGTTTGATTGTAAAACCAAAATAGAGAAAATCGTGTGATTGAACTCATTGGAAGTCTGGTTGTCAAACCAAAATAGAGAAAATCGTGTGATTGAACTCATTGGAAGTCTGGTTGTCATCTTTTTTATTTATTCCACCTTTATTTAACCAGGTAGGCAAGTTGAGAACAAGTTCTCATTTACAATTGCGACCTGGCCAAGATAAAGCAAAGCAGTTCGACAGATACAACGACACAGAGTTACACATGGAGTAAAACAAACATACAGTCAATAATACAGTATAAACAAGTCTATATACAATGTGAGCAAATGAGGTGAGAAGGGAGGTAAAGGCAAAAAAGGCCATGGTGGCAAAGTAAATACAATATAGCACAATAAAACACTGGAATGGTAGTTTTGCAATGGAAGAATGTGCAAAGTAGAAATAAAAATAATGGGGTGCAAAGGAGCAAAATAAATAAATTAATTAAATACAGTTGGGAAAGAGGTAGTTGTTTGGGCTAAATTATAGGTGGGCTATGTACAGGTGCAGTAATCTGTAAGATGCTCTGACAGTTGGTGCTTAAAGCTAGTGAGGGAGATAAGTGTTTCCAGTTTCAGAGATTTTTGAAGTTCGTTCCAGTCATTGGCAGCAGAGAACTGGAAGGAGAGGCTGACCAAAGAAAGAATTGGTTTTGGGGTGACTAGAGAGATATACCTGCTGGAACGTGTGCTACAGGTGGGAGTTGCTATGGTGACCAGCGAGCTGAGATAAGGGGGACTTTACCTAGCAGGGTCTTGTAGATGACATGGAGCCAGTGGGTTTGGCGACGAGTATGAAGCGAGGGCCAGCCAACGAGAGCGTACAGGTCGCAATGGTGGGTAGTATGGGGCTTTGGTGACAAAACGGATTGCACTGTGATAGACTGCATCCAATTTGTTGAGTAGGGTATTGGAGGCTATTTTGTAAATGACATCACAAAGTCGAGGATTGGTAGGATGGTCAGTTTACAAGGGTATGTTTGGCAGCATGAGTGAAGGATGCTTGTTCGAAATAGGAAGCCAAATTCTAGATTTAACTTTGGATTGGGAGATGTTTGATATGGGTCTGGAAGGAGAGAGTCTAACCAGAAGGATGCGTATTCTAAGTCAGAGCCGTCCAGAGTAGTGATGTTGGTCAGGCGGGTAGGTGCAGGTAGCGATCGGTTGAAAGCATGCATTTAGTTTTACTTGTATTTAAGAGCAATTGGAGGCCACGGAAGAGTTGTATGGCATTGAAGCTTGCCTGGAGGGTTGTTAACACAGTGTCCAAAGAAGGGCCCAGAATGGTGTCGTCTGCGAGAGGTGGATCAGAGACTCACCAGCAGCAAGAGCGACCTCATTGATGTATACAGAGGAAGAGAGTCGGTCCAAGAATTGAACCCTGTGGCACCCCCATAGAGACTGCCAGAGGTCCGGACAGCAGACCCTCCGATTTGACACACTGAACTCTATCAGAGAAGTAGTTGGTGAACCAGGCGAGGCAATCATTTGAGAAACCAATGCTGTCAAGTCTGCCGATGAGGATGTGGTGATTGACAGAGTCGAAAGCCTTGGCCAGATCAATGAATACGGCTGCACAGTAATGTTTCTTATCGATGGCGGTTAAGATGTCGTTTAGGACCTTGAGCGTGGCTGAGGTGCACCATGACCAGCTCTGAAAACCAGATTGCATAGCAGAGAAGGTGCATGGTGAGATTCAAATGGTCGGTAATCTGTTTGTTGACTTGGCTTTCAAAGACCTTAGAAAGGCATGGTAGGATAGATATAGGTCTGTAGCAGTTTGGGTCAAGAGTGTC
>NW_027039790.1:25000-99906 GCF_034236695.1 Oncorhynchus nerka | reverse complement strand
ATTTTGTGGGCTGTGTGCACATAGCATGTCTTCTCTGGAGAGCCAGGTACTGACCTGTATATAGTCTTGCTATTGTTATTTTACTGTTGCTCTTTAATGACTTCTTATCCATATTTGTTTTAACTACATTATTAGTTAGGGCTTGAAACTAAAACAATTTCATTTCATTTTGAGGTCTGCCTCTACGGCAAAGTCTTTCTCAATAAAGGCTGCTCACTGAGTCTGGACATAGTCAAAGCTTTTCCTTAAGTTTGGTCAGTCTACATACCTGGTCTCTGCCCCAATAATCTCTCCTTTCTCCCAAAGTGTGCGCTTGATCACTTCCCCTTCATGGACAGGATTTGACAGGAATAGATTAGTATGGAAACTCACTCAATAACCTATACCTTCACCAATCCAACTACTACACTTTATGGGGAGTAGTGAACGAGTGCACACTTCCAGGAAGCAGTAAATACTTTTTGGACGCACTGGCCGGAGGATCTCCAAATTACCGTTGTTAAAGGAGCCAAAACCTCTTGTTGATCTTCCTTCTCCGTGCAATTTGTACCTCACAGGACACCATACATTATTCAAGAGTAAATGCTGTATTACTTTTGTCCTAACAGGATAATATACTGGCAGCACATCATCAGTCCCTCTGCAAAGACAAGCTCAACTTTGAGAATATCTATTATTTTAGCACTGTAGTGCAGTATAACTATTTTTCACAGCATTGCAGCCCAGTTTGAAGAATTATTGATAATTTGATTTATTTTAATATTAGATAATTTATACCAGTATTTGTTTTTAAAGTTTCCAAACTAAATACTGGTATGTTGAAAGCTGCTGTGTAGGTCAGTGGTGTCGGGGTGTTCAGTACTCTAATTTAGTAAAACATTTTCCAAACGTCCCAGAGAAGGAAAGGCACTCCAAAAGAAAAGTACCAGAAACAGTGATACACACTCTGAATGACCTAAATGATGAATCACATATTGGTCTTTCACAGTCAGACCAACCCAAGCTGAACTGTTCAGGTAGGATAACAGTAGACCAACCCAAGCTGTACTGTTCAATGGGATAATAGTAGACCAAACCCTAAGCTGTACTGTTCAGTGGGATAATACAGACCAACCAAAGCTGTACTGTTCAGTAGGATAACAGTAGACCCACACCCAAGCTGTACTGTTCAGTAGGATAATAGTAGACCAACCCAAGCTGTACTGTTCAGTAGGATAATAGTAGACCACCCAAGCTGTACTGTTCAGTAGGATAATAGTAGACCAACCCAAGCTGTACTGTTCAGTAGGATAATAGTAGACCCACCCAATCTGTACTGTTCAGTAGGATAATAGTAGACCAACCCAAGCTGTACTGTTCAGTAGGATAATAGTAGACCCACCCAAGCTGTACTGTTCAGTAGGATAATAGTAGACCAACCCAAGCTGTACTGTTCAGTAGGATAATAGTAGACCACCCAAGCTGTACTGTTCAGTAGGATAATAGTAGACCAACCCAAGCTGTACTGTTCAGTAGGATAATAGTAGACCAACCCAAGCTGTACTGTTCAGTAGGATAATAGTAGACCAACCCAAGCTGTACTGTTCAGTAGGATAATAGTAGACCAACCCAAGCTGTACTGTTCAGTAGGATAATAGTAGACCAACCCAAGCTGTACTGTTCAGTAGGATAATAGTAGACTAACCAAAGCTGTACTGTTCAGTAGGATAATAGTATTACTATTATTGAAACAGAGAGACTGACGAAGAAACAGGTTTCAGAATTTATCTGTTTATATAGTAGACACCTAGCACTATTGTTGGATTAGCAGTGTTTATATAGTACAGACACCTAGCACTATTGTTGGATTAGCAGTGTTTATATAGTACAGACACCTAGCACTATTGTTGGATTAGCAGTGTTTATATAGTACAGACACCTAGCACTATTGTTGGATTAGCAGTGTTTATATAGTACAGACACCTAGCACTATTGTTGGATTAGCAGTGTTTATATAGTACAGACACCTAGCACTATTGTTGTATTAGCAGTGTTTATATAGTACAGACACCTAGCACTATTGTTGGATTAACAGTGTTTATATAGTACAGACACCTAGCACTATTGTTGGATTAGCAGTGTTTATATAGTACAGACACCTAGCACTATTGTTGGATTAGCAGTGTTTATATAGTACAGACACCTAGCACTATTGTTGTATTAGCAGTGTTTATATAGTACAGACACCTAGCACTATTGTTGTATTAGCAGTGTTTATATAGTACAGACACCTAGCACTATTGTTGGATTAGCAGTGTTTATATAGTACAGACACCTAGCACTATTGTTGGATTAACAGTGTTTATATAGTACAGACACCTAGCACTATTGTTGGATTAGCAGTGTTTATATAGTACAGACACCTAGCACTATTGTTGGATTAGCAGTGTTTATATAGTACAGACACCTAGCACTATTGTTGGATTAGCAGTGTTTATATAGTACAGACACCTAGCACTATTGTTGGATTAGCAGTGTTTATATAGTACAGACACCTAGCACTATTGTTGGATTAGCAGTGTTTATATAGTACAGACACCTAGCACTATTGTTGGATTAGCAGTGTTTATATAGTACAGACACCTAGCACTATTGTTGGATTAGCAGTGTTTATATAGTACAGACACCTAGCACTATTGTTGGATTAGCAGTGTTTATATAGTACAGACACCTAGCACTATTGTTGGATTAGCAGTGTTTATATAGTACAGACACCTAGCACTATTGTTGGATTAGCAGTGTTTTATATACAGTAGCACTATTGTTGTATTACACAGTGTTTATATAGTACAGACACCTAGCACTATTGTTGGATTAGCAGTGTTTATATAGTACAGACACCTAGCACTATTGTTGGATTAGCAGTGTTTATATAGTACAGACACCTAGCACTATTGTTGGATTAGCAGTGTTTATATAGTACAGACACCTAGCACTATTGTTGGATTAGCAGTGTTTATATAGTACAGACACCTAGCACTATTGTTGGATTAGCAGTGTTTATATAGTACAGACACCTAGCACTATTGTTGGATTAGCAGTGTTTATATAGTACAGACACCTAGCACTATTGTTGGATTAGCAGTGTTTATATAGTACAGACACCTAGCACTATTGTTGGATTAGCAGTGTTTATATAGTACAGACACCTAGCACTATTGTTGGATTAGCAGTGTTTATATAGTACAGACACCTAGCACTATTGTTGGATTAGCAGTGTTTATATAGTACAGACACCTAGCACTATTGTTGGATTAGCAGTGTTTATATAGTACAGACACCTAGCACTATTGTTGGATTAGCAGTGTTTATATAGTACAGACACCTAGCACTATTGTTGGATTAGCAGTGTTTATATAGTACAGACACCTAGCACTAGTGTTGGATTAGCAGTGTTTATATAGTACAGACACCTAGCACTAGTGTTGGATTAGCAGTGTTTATATAGTACAGACACCTAGCACTATTGTTGGATTAACAGTGTTTATATAGTACAGACACCTAGCACTATTGTTGGATTAACAGTGTTTATGTAGTACAGACACCTAGCACTATTGTTGGATTAGCAGTGTTTATATAGTACAGACACCTAGCACTAGTGTTGGATTAGCAGTGTTTATATAGTACAGACACCTAGCACTATTGTTGGATTAGCAGTGTTTATATAGTACAGACACCTAGCACTATTGTTGGATTAGCAGTGTTTATATAGTACAGACACCTAGCACTATTGTTGGATTAGCAGTGTTTATATAGTACAGACACCTAGCACTATTGTTGGATTAGCAGTGTTTATATAGTACAGACACCTAGCACTATTGTTGGATTAGCAGTGTTTATATAGTACAGACACCTAGCACTATTGTTGGATTAGCAGTGTTTATATAGTACAGACACCTAGCACTATTGTTGGATTAGCAGTGTTTATATAGTACAGACACCTAGCACTATTGTTGGATTAGCAGTGTTTATATAGTACAGACACCTAGCACTATTGTTGGATTAGCAGTGTTTATATAGTACAGACACCTAGCACTATTGTTGGATTAGCAGTGTTTATATAGTACAGACACCTAGCACTATTGTTGGATTAGCAGTGTTTATATAGTACAGACACCTAGCACTATTGTTGGATTAGCAGTGTTTATATAGTACAGACACCTAGCACTATTGTTGGATTAGCAGTGTTTATATAGTACAGACACCTAGCACTATTGTTGGATTAGCAGTGTTTATATAGTACAGACACCTAGCACTATTGTTGGATTAGCAGTGTTTATATAGTACAGACACCTAGCACTATTGTTGGATTAGCAGTGTTTATATAGTACAGACACCTAGCACTATTGTTGGATTAGCAGTGTTTATATAGTACAGACACCTAGCACTATTGTTGGATTAGCAGTGTTTATATAGTACAGACACCTAGCACTATTGTTGGATTAGCAGTGTTTATATAGTACAGACACCTAGCACTATTGTTGGATTAGCAGTGTTTATATAGTACAGAAATCTTATGTTTATTTGACTCTGATGATAAAGAAATATAAAATATTCCTGTAAAAGTCTGTGTTAAATATTTTACATCTGTCAAAAATCACTTAGTCAGACAACATATGAATTTCTCTCCTAAAATTAAGAATTTTACCAAAATATATCTGTAATAATTGTCTACAAAGAGATGTTTCTATACTTGGGAGAGGACTTCTGTCCAAGGCAGAGGGACTGTCTGGTTTTGTGGACCCCTCATTATCTTTATGTGTAAATCCTGCTACTTGTAAAGAGATCAATAAGACCTTTCTTGACTTCATCTGGAAAATACATCTCACAAACTAAAAGAGTCAGTCCTCTAATAAAAGAGATGAAGGAGGTCTGGAAGTGGTGGACTTTGTGACATAAATAACACTTTCAAGATCAACTGGTTGAAAAGATGTTTGATCAATACTGATTCAATATGGTATTTATTCCAAATCATGTGTTTCATAAGTTGAGGTCTTCAATTTTTACTGAAATGTAATTATATTCCTGAAAGATTACCCACTAAATTGTCTAGGTTTCACCAACCAGCTTTAATGGCCTGGAAAATAGGTTTTTCCTGCACAGACATAAAGCTCTTTGTGGAATAATTCAGACATACCTGTAAGGAATAAGTCATTGTTCTACCCCAGCTGGCATGAGAGGAATAACGACTTTGTTCTTGATGTTTTTGACAACAGAGGTAATATTCTCACATATGAACAATTTATAACATTGAAAGGGCTTCCAATACCTTTCAGAGAGTTTATTTCTGTGGTCAGAGCCGTTTCCCAGGGTCAAACTACACTAATGAAAACCCATCTTATCTTTGGTAATGATCACAAAGTTGATCCAGAACTCAGAGCCGTTCCCAGGGGTCTAACTACACTAATGAAAACCCATCTTATCTTTGGTAATGATCACAAAGTTGATCCAGAACTCAGAGCCGTTCCCAGGGTCTAACTACACTAATGAAAACCCATCTTATCTTTGGTAATGATCACAAAGTTGATCCAGAACTCAGAGCCGTTCCCAGGGGTCTAACTACACTAATGAAAACCCATCTTATCTTTGGTAATGATCACAAAGTTGATCCAGAACTCAAGAGCCGTTGAAAAGGGTCTTACACTAATGAAAACCCATCTTCATCTTTGGTAATGATCACAAAGTTGATCCAGAACTCAGAGCCGTTCCCAGGGGTCTAACTACACTAATGAAAACCCATCTTATCTTTGGTAATGATCACAAAGTTGATCCAGAACTCAGAGCCGTTCCCATAACTACACTAATGAAAACCCATCTTATCTTTGGTAATGATCACAAAGTTGATCCAGAACTCAGAGCCGTTCCCAGGGGTTAACTACACTAATGAAAAATCTTATCTTTGGTTGATCATAAAGTTGATCCACAAACTCAGAGCCGTTCCCAGAGGTCAGAAAACCCATCTTATCTTTGGTAATGATCACTGTAAAGTCATTTCCCCAGGAAAGTGTTTGTGATGTTTTTGAACCAGGGGTCTAAACTACACTAATGAAAACCCATCTTATCTTTGTAATGATCACAAAGTTGATCCAGAACTCAGAGCCGTTTCTAACTACACTAATGAAAACCCATCTTATCTTTGGTAATGAACAGTTGATCCAGAACTCAGGGTTACACTAATGAAAACTCATCTTATCTTTGTTAATGATCACAAAGTTGATCAGAGCCGTTCCCAGGGGTCTAACTACACTAATGAAAACCCATCTTATAATGATCACAAAGTTGATCCAGAACTCAGGGCCGTTCAGGGTCTAAACTACACTAATGAAAACCCATCTTATCTTTGGTAATGATCACAAAGTTGATCCAGAACTCAGAGCCGTTCCCAGGGGTCTAACTACACCAATGAAAACCCATCTTATCTTTGGTAATGATCACAAAGTTGATCCAGAACTCAGAGCCGTTCCCAGGGTCTAACTACACTAATGAAACCCATCTTATCTTTGGTAATGATCACAAAGTTGATCCAGAACTCAGGGCCGTTCCCATTCAACTACACTAATGAAAACCCATCTTATCTTTGGTAATGATCACAAAGTTGATCCAGAACTCAGATTCTTGTTCCCAGGGGTCTAACTACACTAATGAAAACCCATCTTATCTTGGTAATGATCACAAAGTTGATCCAGAACTCAGAGCCGTTCCCAGGGGTCTAACTACACTAACGAAAACCCATCTTATCTTTGGTAATGATCACAAAGTTGATCCAGAACGTTCCCAGGGGTCTAAACTACACTAATGAAAAACCCATCTTATCTTTGGAAATGATCACAAAGTTGATCCAGAACTCAGAGCCGTTCCCAGGGGTCTAACTACACTAATGAAAACCCATCTTATTTTTTTAATGATCACAAAGTTGATCCTTCAGCCGTTCCCAGGGGTCTAACTACACTAATGAAAACCCATCTTATTTTGGTAATGATCACAAAGTTGATCCAGAACTCTACTTGAAATCTTGTTGTAATAAATATATAAGACAAATTCTCCGTTCACAAAAGCAACTTCCACCGAGAGGAAAGTGTTTGTAACCTGCTTATTATTCTGACCTTGTCTGGAAACATGCCTGTTAAGGCTTTACAAATACTGTATAACAAACAAGGTTAAGGAAGAGCACTTTAACATGTTACATCAGATATATCCATGGAATTCTATGACGTCCACATGTGGCTGTTGATGATATCTGTGTTTTCTGTGAAAAGGTGAGAATCTGTCCCACTTGTTCTTTGATGTACATTTGTGTCAGAATTTTGGGAAAACCTTGTAAGATACTTATTTACCATTATGAACACTGCCCATGTTTAACATGAAGGATATAATATGTTACTATTGCAATGACAACAAAACCACTGAAATTGATTGTGCATTCTTTTATTCTTGTTGCCAAAATACTTTTTTACACAAACAAACATTCCAAAATTCTATACCAAAATTACAATTGTTCTGATTGAATTTAAATATTTTATTAAAACATTAACCCTAGTGAATAACAACAAGAAAAACATTTTCCTGAATCATTATAGATTTTTTTCAGAATGATAACAATTTCACTAAAATAGTAATTTTTTTATTACTTCATTGGTGTGTTTTAGTATTTTCTAGTTGATACTAGTTCTGTTTTTTGTATGATGTCAAATGGTATTTTGAATAAGAAAATAAATTTTATATCAAATTAAATAAAACATAAAGATACATCGTCATCTGCTGACTGGAGGGCAACACAGTTGAGGAACCAAAAGTGTATTTTCATTTACTTCATAAAAGTGTAATATTGTATTAAGTCGTTCAAAGTAGAATATGTGTTGATTGATTCGTTTATAATGAGTGATAATTTAAAACAAACTCTAGACCCACTACATATTTACATTGAACCATAGTTCTGACATGGATCATTTTGACCCCAGAGGCATATCTTTTATCACAGCCAAAAATGGTTTATTCCATTTTTCATGACTTTTTAATCAATTTGTTCTTAATACATCTAAATCATGGTTTAGTGTATCTGTATCAATATGGACAGCTACAAGATTTCTCTCCTGTGTGTGTTCTCTGGTGTAAAGTCAAATGGCTAGATGGAACAAAACTCTACATCAGAAAATACATACATGAAGGAGTTGTTTCATGATATCAATTAAATGATATGTTTTAACATTGTAGTGAAATGATGTCACAATGTAGAATGTTTTAACATTGTAGTAGGAGTATTTTAATGATGTCACAATGTAGAATGTTTTAACATTGTAGTAGGAGTATTTTAATGATGTCACAATGTAGAATGTTTTAACATTGTAGTAGGAGTATTTTAATGATGTCACAATGTAGAATGTTTTAACATTGTAGTAGGAGTATTTTAATGATGTCACAATGTAGAATGTTTTAACATTGTAGTAGGAGTATTTTAGTAAGTTTGTGTTACACCTGTGCTGGCTTGTCCATCTCGTTAGTGTGAAGGTGTTTCACCTGAGCTGGTCCAGGTGCTATTTAAGAGTGTCTGGCCCAGAATGCCAGTCGTCTTGATAGATGTGGAGAGTCAACACCTTTTGTTTGCTCCACCGTTTCCTATTAAAGATGTTTTTCATTTCAGGTTGAAGCTTCTTTCTGAAGAGAGCTTATTTTTTGAAAATGAATCAATACAAGCAAACAAAGATCGGTTCCGGGGATTGGTATGGCAAATACCTTACGATTTGCCTGGACTGAAAAGGAGAT
Source organism: Oncorhynchus nerka (assembly GCF_034236695.1). NCBI lineage: Eukaryota > Metazoa > Chordata > Actinopteri > Salmoniformes > Salmonidae > Oncorhynchus > Oncorhynchus nerka. Next base: position 91,107 of record NW_027039790.1, on the reverse strand, counting down.
GGAACCGTGGAGTAGAGAGACATTTGGAAGGACCATTTTGATGGGATGCCTCAGGATAGAGGTGAAGGAAGTGCTCTGCCTTCAAGGGAACCCGAATGAGAAGGCTTTCGATGTGACGTTTCACAAAGAAGAAAAACATGACGAAGTAATGAAGATGGCAAAGGAAGCGGAGAAAACGGGACCCCTGTGCCATTATGCGGTGACCAGCCTGGCGAAGAACAACTTCAGGGTGGTCACCGTAACCATGTACAATCCGCATGTGAAGGATGAAGAGGTGAGGGCCTTTCTGGGGAGATATATGGACAATGTCTCCTCAGCGAGGTACCTCAGGGACTCCTGGGTTTCTGGAACGGAAAGAGAGGTTTCCAGGCGTTACTCAGGAGTCCCGAAGAGTGTGGATGGCTACTTCCATCCTCCGGCGATGTTCTCCCTGGGGGCTGACAGGGGAACACTCTACTACGCTACGCACGTCAGCCCCCGTTCTGCAGGCGTTGTATGGCCTACGGCCATATCCTGGCCTCGTGCAGCGCCAAGAGGTGTCGATTTTGTGGGTCGGAAGAGCACGAGGCCAAGGAATGTGACGAGCCCAAGGCTTGCCACGGGTGTGGCTCAAGAGCACACCTGTGGCGTGATTGCCCGGCTCGTCACAGGTCATACGCGTCTGCAGCTGGGGGGGGAGCGGGGGATGGGGGAGGAAAGAGAGGACGCATGCGGATTGTACGGATGGCACAGGGAAAGGACGGAGAAGGACGAAGAAGGGAAGAATGAAGAGGCGAAAAGAAAGAGGAGAGAAGATGGACCGAAGGAAAAGAAGGAGAGAAGAAAAAGAAGGCGGAAGAACGGGAAGGAGCAGAGAAGAGGGAGAAGGGGACAGTGGTGCGAGAAGGAGTGGAAGAGGGAACGGTGACAGTGACGGGGACGGAGGGAGGTGTGGAGGTGGGAGGGGAGGGGTGGGAGGGGAGATGGGGGAAGGAGTGGGGGACAGCCTGCCAAGCTTCCTCGAGGACGAGACAAGGGAATTGGTGGGGGGTTAGCGGGGATGGGACGTTGTGTCTCCCCGCTACCTCCTACACCAAAGAAGAAGAGAGGGAAGAAGAGGGGAAGTTTGGCAGGTAGTGAGAGGGAGGGGGTGTGGAGGGGAGGGGGCTAAGAGAGTGGCGGGGGAGGGGAGGGTAATTTGTCCTCCCTGTTTGCCTCAGCCCCTTGCATTTTAGTGGATGACTCCAGTGAGGGTCGGTGGGCTGTTTGCTAGAAGGATCCCAACTCCTCTTTGAGGAGATGGGGTCCCCTACATGCAGCCCCGAGGCAAACAGGGAGGGGGGGGATGGTGGGTGGGGAGGGAGGACCCAACACACTGCCTGGGTCATGGGTTGGGATGGAGGACAGGGGCGTCAGGAGTGGAGAGGGCGTCCCCGCCGGTGGAGATGGACCAGGGAGCATTGGGTGAGTCTCCTGTTTTTTCTTTGGTTTTTGGGGTTTTATTTGTTGTTAATAATTAAATGAATAGTTCTGTTTCTTTTTTAGTCTAAATGTTAGGGGGATAAGGAATAATGTTAAAAGGAGGGCGGTTTTTGTTATTTAGAGGGTGTGGGGTTTGATTTCTGTTTTTTACAGGAGGTTCACCTGAGGGATGGTGGGGATGTGTGTAGATTTAAGAGGGAGTGGGATAAGGGGGAATCTTTTTGGGGCATAGGAGGGTGCACTCAACAGGAGTAGGGATTTTGTGTGGGCATAGAGAGGTTAAAATAGAGAACACTTTTGTAATAATGCAGGGTAGAGTTTTGGGGATAGATGTTAAGTTTAGAGAAGCTAGATATAGGTTAATTGGGGTGTATGGGCCACAGGTGGCGGCAGACAGGAGGAGATGGTGGACTGTCTGGCGCCCCTGTGTGTTACAAACAGGCACTTGGTGATAGGAGGAGACTTTAATATAGATTTAGGGGTAGGCGGTGATAGCAGTGCAGGTGCCATCTCTGGGCTAATGGCTTGCCATGGTCTGGTTGATGGTGGCCTGCACACTACTCCGGCAATGGTCGGTCCTACATGGCGCAACTCCAGGGGTTGCGCGGAGGCTCGACTACATTTTTGTATCCAGGTCTTTGGGTCAGTTGTCTGGGCGGCTGTTGCCTGTTTTCTTCACGGATCACGACGGGGTGTTCCTGCAGGTGGGGTCGCCAGTCTGCCTCTTCGGTAGGGGTACTGGAAGTTAGATCGGGATATACTGGAGGAGCAGGCTTTCGTTGACGCATTTTTTGTTTCTTTCGGAGGCTTGACGGCCTCCGGTCTATGTGCGAGGGTGTTAGAGTGGTGGGATTTAGTTAAGGGGAGGATAAGGGCTTTTATAATAGGATATTGTAGAAGGAAAAAAAAGGGAGGAAAGGAGGGAGGTGGATCGTATCCAAAGGTTAATTGAACTCGAGTACGAGGCAGGCAACCTCGGCGGGTCGATTGACTGGGAGAGATTCGCAGCCCTAAAGGCGCAGCTCAGGGAGCTGCAGGAGCAGAAGGCTCGAGCTTTCCTGGAGCGTGCGCATAGTGGCTTTCTAGAACATAATGAGACTTGTTCCGCTATGTTCTTTAAGTCGGTTAGGGCCAGGCAGAGTAGGAAGGTAATGCATGGAGTTAGGGAAGAAAATGGTAGTATAGTAAGTAAACCAGAGGAAATGGTCAGGGTGACAACTGATCATTTCAAGGTTTATTTAAGGAAAGGAAATAGATGTAGAGCAGGGAAATGTGTTTTAGAACACTTGTCCCGGCGGTTGCCAGAGGACATTAGAGACGTGATGGAGGCCCAGATCTCACTAGAAGAGGTTGAGAGCGCTCTTAGGAGGATGGGAAAAGGGAAGGTGCCTGGGATGGATGGGCTGCCGGCTGAGTTTTACCTCAAGTTTTGGGGTATACTTGGACCAGTGGTTCTCGAAGTCTTGAAGGCCATCCTTGAGACGGGGTCCCGGGGGATCAATGGCTGTTGGTGTGCTGTCACTTCTTTATAAGAAGGGAAGCAACTGACCTTGGCAACTGGCGGCCATTGACCATGCTGTGCGTAGATTACAAGATTCTTGCAAAGGTTTTAGCAGACCGGTTGCGCACAGCCCTTCCCTACGTCGTCCACGAGGATCAGACGTGCGGGGTAGAGGGCCGCTCTATAAGATGGAACCTACAGTTGATCAGGGATTCCATCGCTTGGGTCGAAGATAGAGGGCTGCCTTTAATGGTAGCAGCGCTAGATCAGGCGAAAGCTTTTGATCGCGTGAATAGATCTTTTCTATTCAGGGTGTTAGGTAGATTAGGATTTGGGGAGAAGTTTATAGGATGGATCCGTACTTTATATGTCGGAGCGGGGTGTCGAGTTAGTGTAAATAGTCACTTAGGTGACGTTTTGACCTCTCGTCTGGGGTCAGGCAGGGATGCCCACTCTCGGCTCTCCTCTTCATACTGTACATGGAGCCTCTGGGGGCTGCCATTAGGGCAGACACAGGGGTGGAAGGCTTGTTGATCCCTGGAAGTGGTGGGCTGCGTGTTAAGATGACGCAGTACGCCGACGACACTTCCTTGCTGTTGTGCAAGGACTCGTGCCTGACAAGGTCCCTTGCCATCTTTGGGGATTTTACCCGAGCGTCGGGAGCAGTTCTGAACCATGCAAAGTCTTCCGTCAAGTTTTCGGAAGATGGCGCGGTAGAACGGATGTGCCTGGGGGGTTATCTCTCTGTGTAGGGGCCCAGAGGATTCTCGGGGTTCATTTTGAGACCTCCGGCTCAGCGACGCTAAACTGGAACATGCGTATCGCAGTGGTACAGAGGAAGCTAGCAATGTGGAAGGCTAGGTATTTGTCTTTTATGGGCAAAGTCCTGGTCCTAAAGGTGGATGTGTTGCCGTCTCTTTTGTATTTGGCATACATCTACCCATTGCCGGCTTGTCTGAGGAGGCCTCTAGTGAGGCTTGTGTTTCAGTTTATGTGGAGTGGCAGGTGCGAGTGGGTCGCCAGGGCACGCATGATCTGTCCCATCGGGGGAGGGAGGTAGGGGGTACCACATTTCCCCTCAAGCTGGACTCAATTTTTGTTTCTTTCTTGTTAGCGGAGCTTGCTCAGCCAGTGATACACCCGTCCGGTTACCTCCTGCGGGTGTTCTTCTCGTACCAGGCGAAGCGTAATGGTGTGGTCTAACGCGGGTCCTCGGGCGGAACAGCTGCCGTGGCACTTTGGCCATGCGGCCAAGTGGCTGCGTGCGCACCCGAGGTTGAAGTTGCCCGAGTAGGTTTAGACCACAGGCACCTGTACGAGGAGGTCAGGCAGGCAGGGAGTCCTGCGCCTGTAGCGGGCATCTCGTCAGTGGTCTGGGAGGGAGTGCAGGCGCGGGGCCTGGACAACGGGCTCAAGGACCTGGTGGTTGAGCCTTCATAAGCGCTTGCCGGTACGTTCCATCTTGTACCGGTATAGTTTGGTGCAATCCCCCACCTGTCCAAGATCCTCTTGTGGCAGGGAGGAGACTGTGCGCCATGTCTTTTGGGACTGTGCCTTTGCCGGACTAGTCTGGGCTAGGGCACGGGTGATGCTAGGTGTGGTTAGGAGTGATTTTGTTTTGACATGGGCTAGGCTAGAGAGAGGCGTAGGGAGAGCAAAGGGAACGGATAGGGACAGGTTTCTGCTCTGGCTTCTCATGAGTCTCTTTAAAAGGGACTGTGGGAAGCCAGGAAGAATTTTGTCAAGACAGGGAGAGATTGGGGGTGGAAGGGATAGTGAGAAGGGTGGAAGGTGATTTGAGGGGAGGATGAAGAGGGAGGAGAGGAAGTGGGGAAGCATGCGGCACGGGAGAGGTGGAAAGGGGGTTTAGGGCTGGGAGTGTTAGAGTGAGTTTGGTAAGGGGATAGATTAGGGAAGGGGAGATAGGGAAAGGGTTAGGTATTGGTTAGGTATGACGGGGAGGGACGATGCTCCCCTGAGGTTTGTTTTTGTTTGGTGTTTGGTGATTTGGTTTTGTAAATATAAGTAAGTAATTAAGAATGAATGAGAGATATGATTTTGTAAAGTGTGAATGGTATTGATTGTAAATAAATTATTTTAACCACCTTCGTCCTATTGAGGATGTTTTAATTTCAGGTTGAGGTTTTCGTACTGAAGAGAGCCTTATTTTGAAGAAGAAAAAAATGAATCCAAACAAGCAAACCAGGTGGGTTCCGGGGACTGGTATAGCAAATACCGTAAGATTTTCATGGACTGAAAAGGAGATGGTGTCTTGGGGCAGGGAAACTTTTGGAAGGACCATATTGATGGGATGCCTCAAGATAGAGGTGAAGGAAGTGCTCTGCCTCCAAGGCAACCCAAATGAAAAAGGTTTTGATGTGACATTTCACAAGGAAGAGAAACATGATGACGTATTGAAGATGGCAAAGGAAGCGGGAAAAAAAGGACCCCTGTGCCATTATGCGGTGACCAGCCTGGCAAAGAACAACTTCAGGGTGGTCACCGTAAACATGTACAATCCGCATGTGAAGGATGAAGAAGTGAGGGCCTTTCTGGGGAGATACATGGACAATGTCTCCTCAGCGAGGTACCTCAGGGACTCCCTGGGTTTCTGGGACGGGAGAAGAGGTTTCCAGGCGTTACTCAGGGAGTCCCCGAAGAGTGAGGATGGCTACCTCCATCCTCCGGCGAGGGAGGGAACGGGGACAGTGACGGAGAAGGAGGGAGGAGTGGAGGTGGGGGGGGCGGGGGACAGCCTGCCAGGCTTCCTCGAGGTCGAAATGAGGGATTTGGTGGAGGAGTTAACGGGGATGGGACGTTGTGTCTCCCCACTACCTCCTTCACCAAAGAAGAAAGGGATGAAGAGGAGGAGCTTGGCAGGAAGTGAGAGGGAGGGGGTGTGGAGGGGGAGGGGGGCTAAGAGAGTGGCGGGGGAGGAGGGCACATTTGTCCTCCCTGTTTGCCTCAGCCCTTGCATTTTAGTGGATGACTCCAGTGAGGGGTCGGTGGGCTGTTTGCTAGAGGGATCCCAACTCCTGTTTGAGGAGATGGGGTCCCCTACATGCAGCCCCGAGGCAAACAGGGGGGGGATGGTGGGTGGGGAGGGAGGACCCAACACACTGCCTGGGTCATGGGTTGGGATGGAGGACGGGGGGGCGTCAGGAGAGGAGAGGACGTCCCGCCGGTGGAGATGGACCAGGGAGCATCGGGTGAGTCTCCTGTTTTTCTTTGGTTTTGGGGTTTTATTTGTTGTTAATAATTACATGAATAGTTCTGTTTCTTTTTTTAGTCTAACTGTTAGGGGGTTAAGGGATAATGTTAAAAGGAGGGCGGTTTTTTGTTATTTAGAGGGTGTGGGGTTTGATTTCTGTTTTTACAGGAGGTTCACCTGAGGGATGGTGGGGATGTGTAGATTTAGGAGGAGTGGGATAAGGGGGATCTTTTTGGGGCATAGGAGGGGTGCACTCAACAGGAGTAGGGATTCTGTGTGGGAATAGAGAGGTTAAGGTGGAGAACACTTTTGTTATAATGCAGGGTAGAGTTTTGGGGATAGATGTAAAGTATAGAGAAGTTAGATATAGGTTAATTGGGGTGTATGGGCCACAGGTGGCCGGCAGACAGGAGGAGATGGTGGACTGTCTGGCGCCCTGTGTGTTACAAACAGGCACTTGGTGATAGGAGGGATTTTAATATAGATTTAGGGGTAGGTGGTGATAGCAGTGCAGGCGCCATCACTGGGCTAATGGCTTGCCATGGTCTGGTTGATGGTGGCCTGCACACTACTCCGGCAATGGTCGGTCCCTACATGGCGCAACTCCAGGGGGTTGCGCGGAGGCTCGACTACATTTTTGTATCCAGGTCTTTGGGTCAGTTGTCTGGGCGGCTGTTGCCTGTTTTCTTCACGGATCACGACGGGGTGTTCCTGCAGGTGGGGTCGCCAGTCTGCCTCTTCGGTAGGGGTACTGGAAGTTAGATCGGGATATACTGGAGGAGCAGGCTTTCGTTGACGCATTTTTTTTGTTTCTTTCGGAGGCTTGACGGCCTCCGGTCTATGTGCGAGGGTGTTAGAGTGGTGGGATTTAGTTATGGGGAGGATAAGGGCTTTTATAATAGGATATTGTAGAAGGAAAAAAAAGGGAGGAAAGGAGGGAGGTGGATCGTATCCAAAGGTTAATTGAACTCGAGTACGAGGCAGGCAACCTCGGCGGGTCGATTGACTGGGAGAGATTCGCAGCCCTAAAGGCGCAGCTCAGGGAGCTGCAGGAGCAGAAGGCTCGAGCTTTCCTGGAGCGTGCGATAGTGGCTTTCTAGAACATAATGAGACTTGTTCCGCTATGTTCTTTAAGTCGGTTAGGGCCAGGCAGAGTAGGAAGGTAATGCATGGAGTTAGGGAAGAAAATGGTAGTATAGTAAGTAAACCAGAGGAAATGGTCAGGGTGACAACTGATCATTTCCAAGGTTTATTTAAGGAAAGGGAAATAGATGTAGAGCAGGGAAATGTGTTTTTAGAACACTTGTCCCGGCGGTTGCCAGAGGACATTAGAGACGTGATGGAGGCCCAGATCTCACTAGAAGAGGTTGAGAGCGCTCTTAGGAGGATGGGAAAAGGGAAGGTGCCTGGGATGGATGGGCTGCCGGCTGAGTTTTACCTCAAGTTTTGGGGTATACTTGGACCAGTGGTTCTCGAAGTCTTGAAGGCCATCCTTGAGACGGGGGTCCCGGGGGATCAATGGCTGTTGGTGTGCTGTCACTTCTTTATAAGAATAGGGAAGCAACTGACCTTGGCAACTGGCGGCCTTTGACCATGCTGTGCGTAGATTACAAGATTCTTGCAAAGGTTTTAGCAGACCGGTTGCGCACAGCCCTTCCCTACGTCGTCCACGAGGGGTAGAGGGCCGCTCTATAAGATGGAACCTACAGTTGATCAGGGATTCCATCGCTTGGGTCGAAGATAGAGGGCTGCCTTTAATGGTAGCAGCGCTAGATCAGGCGAAAGCTTTTGATCGCGTGAATAGATCTTTTCTATTCAGGGTGTTAGGTAGATTAGGATTTGGGGAGAAGTTTATAGGATGGATCCGTACTTTATATGTCGGAGCGGGGTTAGTGTAAATAGTCACTTAGGTGACGTTTTTGACCTCTCGTCTGGGGTCAGGCAGGGATGCCCACTCTCGGCTCTCCTCTTCATACTGTACATGGAGCCTCTGGGGGCTGCCATTAGGGCAGACACAGGGGTGGAAGGCTTGTTGATCCCTGGAAGTGGTGGGCTGCGTGTTAAGATGACGCAGTACGCCGACGACACTTCCTTGCTGTTGTGCAAGGACTCGTGCCTGACAAGGTCCCTTGCCATCTTTGGGGATTTTACCCGAGCGTCGGGAGCAGTTCTGAACCATGCAAAGTCTTCCGTCAAGTTTTTCGGAAGATGGCGCGGTAGAACGGATGTGCCTGGGGGGTTATCTCTCTGTGTAGGGGCCCAGAGGATTCTCGGGGTTCATTTTGAGACCTCCGGCTCAGCGACGCTAAACTGGAACATGCGTATCGCAGTGGTACAGAGGAAGCTAGCAATGTGGAAGGCTAGGTATTTGTCTTTTATGGGCAAAGTCCTGGTCCTAAAGGTGGATGTGTTGCCGTCTCTTTTGTATTTGGCATACATCTACCCATTGCCGGCTTGTCTGAGGAGGCCTCTAGTGAGGCTTGTGTTTCAGTTTATGTGGAGTGGCAGGTGCGAGTGGGTCGCCAGGGCACGCATGATCTGTCCCATCGGGGAGGGAGGTAGGGGGGTACCACATTTCCCCCTCAAGCTGGACTCAATTTTTGTTTCTTTCTTGTTAGCGGAGCTTGCTCAGCCAGTGATACACCCGTCCGGTTACCTCCTGCGGGTGTTCTTCTCGTACCAGGCGAGAAGCGTAATGGTGTGGTCTAACGCGGGTCCTCGGGCGGAACAGCTGCCGTGGCACTTTGGCCATGCGGCCAAGTGGCTGCGTGCGCACCCCGAGGTTGAAGTTGCCCGAGTAGGTTTAGATCACAGGCACCTGTACGAGGAGGTCAGGCAGGCAGGGAGTCCTGCGCCTGTAGCGGGCATCTCGTCAGTGGTCTGGGAGGGAGTGCAGGCGCGGGGCCTGGACAACGGGCTCAAAGACCTGAATTGGTTGAGCCTTCATAAGCGCTTGCCGGTACGTTCCATCTTGTACCGGTATAGTTTGGTGCAATCCCCCACCTGTCCAAGATCCTCTTGTGGCAGGGAGGAGACTGTGCGCCATGCATTCTGGGACTGTGCCTTTGCCGGACTAGTCTGGGCTAGGGCACGGGTGATGCTAGGTGTGGTTAGGAGTGATTTTTTTTTGACATGGGCTAGGCTAGAGAGAGGCGTAGGGAGAGCAAAGGGAACGGATAGGGACAGGTTTCTGCTCTGGCTTCTCATGAGTCTCTTTAAAAAGGGACTGTGGGAAGCCAGGCAGAATTTAGTCAAGACAGGGAGAGACTGGGGGGTGGAAGGGATAGTGAGAAGGGTGGAAGGTGATTTGAGGGGAGGATGAAGAGGGAGGAGAGGAAGTGGGGGAAGCATGCGGCACGGGAGAGGTGGAAAGGGGGTTTAGGGCTGGGAGTGTTAGAGTGAGTTTGGTAAGGGGATAGATTAGGGAAGGGGAGATAGGGAAAGGGTTAGGTATTGGTTAGGTATGACGGGGAGGGACGATGCTCCCCTGAGGTTTGTTTTTGTTTGATGTTTTTGTAAATAGAATTAATTAAGAATGAATGAGAATTATGATTTTGTAATAGTATGAATGGTATTGATTGTAATAAATTATTTTAACCACCTTTTTGGTTTGCTTCCTGTCTTTAAGTTTGGTGTGGGTTTCTCTTTTGTTTGCCTCTTCTTGGGTAGATTTAGTAACTGTCTTTTAGGTCCCAGTTGTTGTTACTAGACAACTTTCAGTGGACACCCCCATAGTGTCTTTCAGAACCCTCCTAAAACCCCACCTGTTTAGTTGTGGTTGTTGTCAGTGACTCTTTGTTAGTTCCCTCTTCTATTTAAGGGACAATTCTGGTTTTCTTGCTGAGGAACATAACAGCAAACGATGGAGAAAAACAAGCTTATATTTTGGGTTGATATTGCATCCAATTAATCAATTACATTTCTTTACAGTGCTCATTAATCTTTCAGTTATTCTTAGTTTTTTTTATTCTGTTGTAAATATTTCAGTTTATTTTCTTTGTGAAGCCATTGTGTTGCATCCATGTCTGAAATGTGCTGTATAAATGAAGCTTGATTTGAACATATTGTAACCCAATGACCAATGAAGAAATATGTGCAAAGCAACACAACTTAGTCCCACTTAGTATGAAAAACCGTATCAATCTGACTTCTCCAGCCTGCTGAAGGCGTGGTGGAGTGATAAACACCACCCCCGGCTCTACCAGGGGCTTGAGGTGGTCTCCCACAGCTCCTCTTAAATCATGTTCTGTGGCCTTGCTGTTCCATTTCTTGACTGCCCCTGCAACACAGAAACACATTAAGTCGTATTATATAAAACACTCAAAGTAATGGATATGGAGCATCTATAGCCTCAGTTACACCTGGCACCTAAATGTGACTTCTGACATCTGAAATTCACCCTCACCTTTGATGCGCATGAATCAAGTTATCTGGACATTGTGATTAAGAGGGAGATTGGTGGCTTTAGCACAGACCTATACAGGAAGCTGACGGACAGGAATTCCCTGATAGCTTCCAACCTACAACCCTAGAAAATAGCCTCCATCAGCCAATACTGTCGCATACACAGGTTTTGTGGTACACAGTGACTATCACAAACAAGCTGACTGTCTGGATGAGTGTTATAGACAGTGGGGTTACCCAGAGGACTGTCTGGATCAATGAGGTCAGATCCCAATACCCATGTAAACATAGCTTACTGACAGATCAATGAGGTTAGATCCAATACCCATGTAAACATACCTTACTGATAGATCAATGAGGTTAGATCCAATACCCATGTAAACATAGCTTACTGACAGATCAATGAGGTTAGATCCAATACCCATGTAAACATACCTTACTGATAGATCAATGAGGTTAGATCCAATACCCATGTAAACACAGCTTACTGACAGATCAATGAGGTTAGATCCAACACCCATGTAAACATAGCTTACTGATAGATCAATGAGGTTAGATCCAATACCCATGTGTTGCGAACAGGTCGATTGTAGCGGTAGTTTTTTCGATGGTGACTTACTTTAGTTATTTCGACCGCGGTGGTTATTGAAGTCGTGGTTTCCTGGAAGAAACCGTTGTTGTGCATCATCTTTCAACGCTCCAATACCTGATAATGACCAAACCTGTTTAGGCTTTTGGGAATTTAACTTCAATGAACCTGAAAGTGTTCATAGTAGAAACATCTGTTGGGTTGGTAGAATGTGGAAAGACCCACCTCATTGGTTAATATTCACTGTAGTAGAAACATCTGTTGGGATGGTAGAATGTATAAGTAGGTTTTAAATTCATACTTATTACAAATCTGCAGTTGTCTGACTTATATTATTATTTAATGAAAGAAATGTAAAAATGCACTTTTTGTCTGGAAATAAAATAAACATTTATCTGCGTTAACCACTCAAGTCAACAGATGGCGATATGCGTTTTTCAGGCAATGCTATCAGAGTGACGTATAATGTAGTGGACGGGACGCTTCTTCAACATCTGTCAGCCACCTCGGTAGCTTCCTAACGGAAACGTTCAAGCTGTTCAGACTGATTCGGTCTATATTTACTTCTGTATTTGGAACATAATTCTGTCTTTTAACTAGTTTCCCCATTTCATGTCATATTTCCGTTTAGTCAGGTAACGGTAGCTGGCTTGATAAATGAGCCTATCACTAGGCTAGTCGCTAACTAGCTAGGTTAGCTGGCTAACATCCCCGACCATGAGCTCAGCAAGCTGCTGCCCTCCTGCTAAAAAAGAGGTCTGCTGGAAGGAGAAAGAAGGTATTTGGCTGAACGTTGTCGTGAAAGAGGAGAATGAAGAGGAGGATGTCACAGTAAATGAAGAAGTAGAGGGTGAGGCTGTTACACAGAAAGAAGAGGAAGAAAACGATTATACTTTTTTTGGAGTGAATGAAGGAGAGATAACTGTCATATTGAAGGAGGAGGAGAGGGAAGAAGAGGAGGAGACAGAAGATCTGAGTAACACCAGTAAGTCCTGTCTTGAAAATAGTTGTTGAACTGATACGTGGTTTTAAAACGGCATTCTACTCTAGTTCTGAGCTTAAATGATGTTTTTTAATGTAGGAATTGATAAAGCTACACTGTAAGATGTGAATAGCATCAAGAAGCTGCCCAACAACAAAACTTTAACAATGGATTTGCACACAAAATCACAACTTAAATGTCTCACGGAATGGACTTGCCTTCATTCAATACTGCAATTCCACTGTACTAAACTGGAGGCGATTTCCAGCCCACCGTTGACTGCGGTCAAGTGAGCCGACAGTCGCAAAAGCGGTCAGGCCATCTGCTCTTCAGTTTCTTCCTGAATTTGCGTGCGCGAATACACTTTACGGAATGGCGTTTTTTCAGGTAGGGAAACTGAGTTGAATGGACTCTCATGCACAGGTAGTCGAGACGTTGGCTACAAATCATTCCAAGCAAACCGTTTGAAGCACACCTATTCAATGTCCATGATAAAAATGATACCAAATCGTTTATTTAATTTTCCCGTTATCATAAAGTACTTTATCATTGCTAGAGTGTCAAGCGTAGGCTGGACTGGTGTAAACGCTACAGCATACAATGACATTCTAGACCATTCTATAGGCCTCTCTGACTAAGAACCACACTGAGACCTGCATTTTGTAGTGGCTGTAATAACACTTGTGAAAAGTGACTTCAGGTGATTGAGGGATCTAGTCTAGATTAAACGTCATAGGAAGTTTTATCATGTGGAGGTTTCATTCAGGTCTCTGTTTAATTAAATCATCTGTTTGTCTTTGACAGGAGAGAGACCAGACTCTCCTTCTGACAGCAGGAAGAGTCCTTCAGGGAAACCAGACCCCGAGATGTCCAAACCAGCAGGACGACATCACTGCTCCCAGTGTGGAAAGAGTTTTACTCAGTTAGGGAGCCTGAGAACACATAAGAGAATACACACTGGAGAGAAGCCTTACCACTGTTCCCAATGTGGAATGTCGTTTACCCAGTTAGGGAGCCTGGAAACGCATGAGAGGGGACACACAAGGGAAAAGCTTTTCCAATGTTCCCATTGTGGAAAGAGTTTTGGCCAGGTAGGAAACCTGAACAAGCATGAGAGGACACACACAGGTAAGAAGATGTACCGCTGCTCCCAGTGTGGAGAGAGATTTACCCGGTTAAGGTACCTGAAAGAGCATGAAGGAATACATACAAATACACAGGAGGAGAAGACATACCACTGCTCTCATTATGGAAAGACATTTTCCCAGTCAGAGAACCTGAAAACACATGAGAGAATCGAGAAGCTGTGTTCTGACTTGTGTTTCTGACTGAGAATGTGTGTGTTTGTTTGGGCTGTCAGACTTGAGTTCACTTTGTGTAATGTTAGTGCACTATTTTTCATTGTGATTAATCCATTGTCTGAAAGGGTTGAAAACACACTGACAACATCCAGAATACATCCTATATACAGCTAAAATCTACAATGCCATGTAAACACAAGATGACATTGAGGTTAAATAAAGTGTGATTTATCAATGGAACATATTTTGACACGTCCACTGTGTGTCTCTGTAGAGTCATAATATCCATAACAACTAGAGGTCAAACAGGGAGATGGTTCCATTCATTTTCCCCACAGGGCTGTGTTTTGTTTAGACTCACCCTGGTGTGATGTTTTGATAACCATGTAAACCTCTCTGGGACAAGGTGACTGAGGACACAGTGTGTTGTGAATTTATTGTCATGTTTTTAAAGTGGTAAAATGTCCTATTTATCAAATGTGCTTTTGGCTGGAGTCAAAATGACTCCAAAGGATTTGAATTTGTTAAAAGTCCTTATTGATACAGAAACACTAAACCATGATTTAGATGTATTAAGAACAAGTTGATTGACAAAGTCATGAAACAGGATGAATTGAATGAACCACATTTTGGCTGTGATAAAAGATATGCCTCTGGGGTCAAAATGATCCATGTCAGAACTATGGTTCAATGTAAATATGTAGTGGGTCTAACGTTTGTTTTAAATTATCACTCATTAAAAACGAATCAATCAACACATCCTTTTCTTTGAACGACTTAAATATGATAATCAACTTTAATGAAATAAATTAAAAAATAAACTTTTGGTTCCTCAACTGCGTTGCCCCTCCAGTCAGCAGATGGCGATGTGCGTCTTTTACGTTCAGGCGACGCTGCCAGTGTGACGTATAATCTAGTGGACGGGACGCTCCTTCAACAACAACAGTTAGACACCTCGGTAGCTTTATAGCAAACATAGCTACAACATTCACTCTCTTTACACTGTTTTGGTGTATGTTAGTCGCTGTGTATTAAACATACTTCTGTCGTATGTACGTGTTGGCCCATTTAATTATATATTTACGTTGTTTGTCAGCTAGCTGGTTTGCTAAATTAGCTTAGAACTAGGCTAGTTGCTAATGCTAGCTAGCGAACATCTCCGACCATGAGTTCACTAAGCTACTCTCCTCCTGCTAAAGAAGAGGAGGTCTTCTGGACGGAGAAAGAAGCTCTCCTGAAAGAGGAGGAGGAAGGGAAGGATGTTTCAATACAAAAACAAGTAGAGGGTGAGGCTGTTACCGTGAAAGAAGAAGAGAAAGACGTTTCAGTGAAAGAAAAGGAAGACTCGTTCAGAGTGAAAGAGGAGGAGGATGTTACAGTAAAAGAAGAGGAAGCGGAGAGAGAGGAGGGTGCAGTTTATGGAGTGAAAGAGGAGGAGGGGGAGATGACTGTCACATCGAAAAAGGAGGAGGAGGACGAAGAGGAGGAAACTGGATATCTGGGCCCGGTTTCCCCAACGCATCTTAAGGCATCCTATGGTTCCAACGGTGAACTCAGCCGTAAGATGGTTTTGAGAAACCGGGCCGTGATTAACACTAGTAAGTACTGTCTTAAAAACAGAGGCACAAACTCTGCAGTTGTTGAACTGATGTGTGGTGTTAAAGGGGAAATATGCAATTGCTACATTTATATTATTTATAGCCATTGATTCTTGAAGAATATAACACAAACCTCATGAGCTTAGTTCAGCTGTTGTACCCCATCAGAACCCCAAATAAGATTTTATTTCATGATATCAATGAATTAATGTCACAATGTAGAATGTTTAAACATTGCAGAAGGAGTATTTTAATGATGTCACAATGTAGAATGTTTAAACATAGTAGGAGTATTTTAATGATGTCACAATGTAGAATGTTTAAACATTGTAGTAGGAGTATTTTAATGATGTCACAATGTAGAATGTTTAAACATTGTAGAAGGAGTATTTTAATGATGTCACAATGTAGAATGTATAAACATTGTAGAAGGAGTATTTTAATGATGTCACAATGTAGAATGTTTTAACATTGCAGAAGGAGTATTTTAATGATGTCACAATGTAGAATGTTTAAACATTGTAGAAGGAGTATTTTAATGATGTCACAATGTAGAATGTTTAAACATTGTAGAAGGAGTATTTTAATGATGTCACAATGTAGAATGTTTAAACATTGTAGTAGGAGTATTTTAATGATGTCACAATGTAGAATGTTTAAACATTGTAGTAGGAGTATTTTAATGATGTCACAATGTAGAATGTTTTAACATTGTAGTAGGAGTATTTTAATGATGTCACAATGTAGAACACTAAACGTTTGCCCCCTGTTCAATTGATTTCTGCATAATATGGATATTAGCCTCAGGGGGGAAATCCAGGCTCTGAATGTAAAGAGTGATATTTATATGATATAACAGAAAGTGACTAACACAAAAAGAGCTGTGTTACACTTACAGCATTGGTGACCCACTGGAATCAAAATGTAGCTAGATGTTTTCTACAAGTTGTCCTCTAACCAGTGATGTACACATTATTCCCAGATTCCATGTGGTTTTTGAGCTGTTAGTTTTAACAGGACAAACTCATCTCCAGACTCTCACACAAATGATTTCAACATGATATCGATGAGGGATGAAAAATAAGTGTTGCGTTCCTTTGTTTAACGACCTCTAAATGTAAATGCATCTCTCCAAAATGTAGCTGACTGTCTTCTGCAGGTTGTCCTCTAACCAGGGAGGTAAAATATATCTCCCATTTCCATGTGTTTTTTTAGTTGTGTTAGTTTCAACAGCACCAACAACCTGATTTCCCCCTAATTGATATCAGTGATTTATTGATACTTGTCAAAACAACAGTGTTTCTGGTGCTCCTGCATTTTAAAAGGTGCTTGTTTAAGTAATATGATTATTGTTGCAGATGTTTGTGCAGATGGTACATTTTATGTTTAGGTTTTCAATATCACAAATGGTTTCTGCATATTGGTTATTGATTTGGACACATTAAAGCTGTGTTTTGACATTGGGCTGAACCACCAAGCTAAATGTCATCGAAAAGACGTTGAAAAGAAGACTATACCCAACGTCCAATATACGTTTGGTTTTAGTTGAAGGTTTTAAATATTTATTTTCAGGTTGTTGTTAATAACGACTTGAAAACAACTTAATTTCAAAGTTTGTGCAGTTTAGACACATTGACTGTTGTTGAAAATATTGAATCAACTATTTCACCAAATCCAGAACCTGTGAATTCAACTAGACTTTATTACAAACAGTAACAAAGCTGAACAATTCCATGGAAGAACTGACTCTTCATTCTTAGTAGCTGGCTTTTATACAGTCTGACCCTGATATAACATTCTAACCACTACCCTGCTGCCCCAATAATACACTAACTACATGTAATATAGCCTATACAGTCTGATCCTTACATAACATTCTAACCACTAGGCTGCTGCCCCAATAATACACTAAATACATGTAATATAGCCTATACAGTCTGATCCTTACATAACATTCTAACCACTAGGCTACCCTGCTGCCCCAATAATACACTATATACATGTAATATAATAATACACTATATTGTGAGAGATGATATTCTCCTGGACCAGACATCATCACAGGTGATATTCTCCTGGACCAGACAGCATCACAGGTGATATTCTCCTGGACCAGACATCATCACAGGTGATATTCTCCTGGACCAGACAGCATCACAGGTGATATTCTCCTGGACCAGACAGCATCACAGGTTATATTCTCCTGGACCAGACAGCATCACAGGTTATATTCTCCTGGACCAGACAGCATCACAGGTGATATTCTCCTGGACCAGACAGCATCACAGGTGTTATTCTCCTGGACCAGACAACATCACAGGTTATATTCTCCTGGACCAGACAGCATCACAGGTGATATTCTCCTGGACCAGACAGCATCACAGGTGATATTCTCCTGGACCAGACAGCATCACAGGTGATATTCTCCTGGACCAGACAGCATCACAGGTGATATTCTCCTGGACCAGACAGCATCACAGGTGATATTCTCCTGGACCAGACAGCTGGGTGAATACACTATATATACAATAGTATGTGGACACCCCTTCAAATTAGTAGATTGGGCCATTTCAGCCACACCAGTTTCCGACAGGTGTTTAAATTTAAGCCCACCGCCATGCAATCTCCATAGACAAACATTGACAGTAGAATGGCCTTACTGAAGAGCTTTCAGTAACATTCAACGTGGCACCATCATAGGATGGCACCTTTCCAACAAGTCAGTTTGTCAAATTCCTGCCCTGCTGGAGCTGCCTGGTCGACTGTAAGTGCTGTTATTGTGAAGTGGAAACATCTGGGACCAACAACGGCTCAGCCAAGAAGTAGTGGGCCACACAAGCTCACAGAACAGGACCGCCGAGTGCTGAAGAGTGTAACGTGTAAAAATCATCTGTACTTGGTTGCAACACTCACTAATGAGATCCAAACTGCCTCTGGAAGCAACATCAGCACAATAAACTGTTTGTCAGGAGCTTCCTGAAATGGGTTTCCACGGCCAAGCAGCTGCATACAAACCTAAGATCAATATGGGCAATGTCAAGCGTCGGCTTGAGTGGTGTAAAACTCCCAGCCACTGGACTCTGGAGCAGTGGAAACGTATTCTCTGGAGTAATGAATCATCTTCACCTTCTAGCAATCCAACACACTAATCTGGGTTTGGAGGATGCCAGGAGAACGCTACCTGCCCCAATGCATAGTGCCAACTGTAAAGTTTGGTGGGGGAGGAATAATGGTCTGGGGCTGTTTTTCATGGTTCGGGCCCCTTAGTTTCAGTTAAGGGAAATCTTAATGCTACAGCATAGAATGACATTCTAGAGGAATCTGTGCTTCCAACTTTGTGGCAACAGTTTGGGGAAGGCCCTTTCCTGTTTCAGCATGACAACGCCCCTGTACACAAAGTGAGATCAATACATGAATGGTTAGTTGAGATTGGTGTGGAAGAACTTCACAAAGCCCTGACCTCAATGACGTTGAACGCCTTTGGGATGAATTGGAACGCCGACTGCGAGCCAGGCCTCATCGCCCAACATCAGTTTCCGACCTCACTAATGCTCTTGTGGCTGAATGGAAGCAAGTCCTCACAGCAATGTTCCATCATCTAGTGGAAAGCCTTCCCAGAAGAGTGGAGGCTGTTATAGCAGCAATGTTCCAACATCGAGTGGAAAGCCTTCCCAGAAGAGTGGAGATTGTTATAGCAGCAATGTTCCAACATCTAGTGGAAAGCCTTCCCAGAAGAGTAGAGGCTGTTATAGCAGCAATGTTCCATCATCTAGTGGAAAGCCTTCCCAGAAGAGTAGAGGCTGTTATAGCAGCAATGTTCCAACATCTAGTGGAAAGCCTTCCCAGAAGAGTGGAGATTGTTATAGCAGCAATGTTCCAACATCTAGTGGAAAGCCTTCCCAGAAGAGTGGAGGCTGTTATAGCAGTAAAGGGGGGACCAACTCCATATTAATACCTATGATTTTGGAATGAGATGTTAGGTGAGCAGGTGTCCACATACTGTTGGTGATTTAGTGTACATATTCCACTCTCTCCCTGAGTCCATGCCCCAGACCGACAGACAGACAGAACTACTAGCCATCCCTCCACTCTCTCCCTGAGTCCAGGCCCCAGACCGACAGACAGACAGACAGAACTACTAGCCACCCCTCCACTCTCTCCCTGAGTCCATGCCACAGACAGACAGACAGACAGACAGACAGACAGACAGACAGAACTACTAGCCACCCCTCCACTCTCTCCCTGAGTCCATGCCCCAGACCGACAGACAGACCGACAGACAGAACTACTAGCCACCCCTCCACTCTCTCCCTGAGTCCATACCCCAGTCCGACAGACAGACAGACAGACAGAACTACTAGCCACCCCTCCACTCTCTCCCTGAGTCCATGCCCCAGACCGACAGACAGACAGAACTACTAGCCACCCCTCCACTCTCTCCCTGAGTCCATGCCACAGACAGACAGACAGACAGACAGACAGACAGAACTACTAGCCACCCCTCCACTCTCTCCCTGAGTCCAGGCCCCAGACAGACAGAACTACTAGTCACCCCTCCACTCTCTCCCTGAGTCCAGGCCCCAGACAGACAGAACTACTAGTCACCCCTCCACTCTCTCCCTGAGTCCAGGCCCCAGACAGACAGAACAGCAACAGCAACAGAACTATAGCAGTCTTCATTCTGAAATGACTCTGGTCTTCTTCAGAAGTAGTGCTGTAGTCTACAGGGTTCAGAACTCACCTTTTTAAACACTTCTTATCACTCATATCATGAGGTTTCACATGTGTTTGGTTACATAGTTCCCAATGTTCTTCTGAGTGATAAAACAGCAAACATTAAGAGTGTTTACTTATCAGACCCACATATATAATAAATATACTATAATATACTACATTCATGTGCTTTTAGTACTCACACATGAATCATATCCTGTTTGCAGGTCATGTGTTGTTTTGAGCCAGCAGTAAAAACACACTGACAGGACAGTTCCTCTTATGGCCACTAGGTGGTAATCTGGTGTCACAAATGCAGAACTGATAACAAAAAGTAGAGTCCTCTGAGTGGAACGGTGCCTCAGTACCTCCTCCACCCTCTCCTCTTCTCCCCCCTCCTCTTCTCTCCCCTCTCCTCTCTTTCCCCCTCTCCTCTTCTCCCCCTCTCCTCTTATCACCCATCTCCTCTTCTCCCACCTCTCCCCTCTCCTCTTCTCTCCCATCTCCTCTTCTCCCCATCTCCTCTTCTCTCCCTCTCCTCTGCTCCCCATCTTGTTTTCTCCCAACTCTCCTCTTCTCCCCCTCACTTCTTATCCCCCTCTCCTCACTCATCTTCTCCCACCTCCTCTTCTCTCTCTCCTCTTCTCCCCATCTCCTCTTTTCCCACCTCTCCTCTCCCCTTCTCCCCCTCTCTTCTTCTCTCCCCTCACCTCTCCTCTTCCCTCTCCTCTTCTCCCCTCTCCTCTTCTCCCCCTCTCCTCTTCTCTCCCCTCTCCTCTTATCAGCCATTTCCTCTTCTCCCTCTTCTCTCCTCTCTCCTCCCCTCTCCTCTTCTCTCCCCCTCTCCTCTCCCTCTTCCCTCTCCTCTTCTCTCCCCTCACCTCTCCTCTTCCCTCTCCTCTTCTCTCCCCTCTCCTCTTATCAGCCATCTCCTCTTCTCCCACCTCTCCCCTCTCCTCTTCTCTCCCCTCTCCTCTTCTCTCCCCTCTCCTCTTCTCTCCTCTCCTCATCTCTCCTCTCCTCTTCTCCCCCTCTCCTCTTCTCTCCCTCTCCTCTTCTCTCCCCTCTCCTCTCCTCTTCTCTCCCCTCACCTCTCCCTCTCCTCTCCTCTTCTCTCCCCCTCTCCTCTTCTCTCCCCTCTCCTCTCCTCTCCCCTCCTCATCTCTCCTCTCCTCTTCTCTCCCCTCTCCTCCCTCTCTTCTTCTCCCCCTCTCCTCTTCTCTCCCCTCTCCTCTCCTCTCCCCTCCTCATCTCTCCTCCCCTCTCCTCTTCTCTCCCCTCTCCTCTTCTCTCCTCTCCTCATCTCTCCTCTCCTCTTCTCCCCCTCTCCTCTCCTCTCCCTCTCCTCTCCTCATCTCGCCTCTCCTCTTCTCTCCCCTCTCCTCTCCTCTCCCCTCCTCATCTCTCCTCTCCTCTTCTCTCCCCTCTCCTCTCCTCTCCCCTCCTCTTCTCTCCCATCTCCTATTCTCCCCCTCTCCTCTCTCCTCCTCATCTCTCCTCTTCCCTCTCCTCTCCTCTTCCCTCTCCTCTTCTCTCCCCTCTCCTCTTCTCTCCCCTCTCCTCTCCCCTCCTCATCTCTCCTCTCCTCCCCTCTCCTCTTCTCTCCCTCTCCTCTTCTCTCCTCTCCTCATCTCTCCTCTCCTCTTCTCCCCCTCCCCTCTCCCCTCTCCTCTTCTCTCCCATCTCCTCTTCTCTCCTCTCCCCATCTCTCCTCTCCTCTTCTCCCCCTCTCCTCTCCTCTTCTCTCCCCTCTCCTCTTCCCTCTCCTCTTCTCTCCCCTCACCTCTCCCCTCTCCTCTCCTCTTCTCTCCCCTCTCCTCCCCGCTCTTCTTCTCCCCCTCTCCTCTTCTCTCCCCTCTCCCCTCCTCATCTCTACTCTCCTCTTCTCTCCCCTCTCCTCTTCTCTCCCTCTCCTCTCCTCTCCCCTCCTCATCTCTCCTCCCCTCTCCTCTTCTCTCCCCTCTCCTCTTCTCTCCTCTCCTCATCTCTCCTCTCCTCCCCTCTCTTCTTCTCCCCCTCTCCTCATCTCTCCTCTCCTCTTCTCCCCCTCTCCTCTCCCACCTCTCCCCTCTCCTCTCCTCTCTCCTCTTATCAGCCATCTCCTCTTCTCCCACCTCTCCCCTCTCCTCTTCTCTCCCCTCTCCTCTTCTCTCCTCTCCCCATCTCTCCTCTCCTCTTCTCCCCTCTCCTCTCCTCTTCTCTCCCTCTCCTCTTCTCTCCCCTCTCCTCTCCTCTTCCCTCTCCTCTTCTCTCCCCTCACCTCTCTCCTCTCCTCTCCTCTCCCCTCTCCTCCCCTCTCTTCTTCTCCCCCTCTCCTCTTCTCTCCCCTCCTCATCTCTCCTCTCCTCTTCTCTTCTCCTCTTCTCTCCCCTCTCCTCTCCTCTTCCCTTTCCTCTTCTCTCCCCTCACCTCTCTCCTCTCCTCTCCCCTCTCCTCCCCTCTCTTCTTCTCCCCCTCTCCTCTTCTCTCCCCTCTCTCTCCTCTCCCCTCCTCATCTCTCCTCCCTCTCCTCTTCTCTCCTCTCCTCATCTCTCCTCTCCTCTTCTCCCCCTCTCCTCCCCTCTCTTCTTCTCCCCCTCTCCTCTTCTCTCCCCTCTCCTCTCCCCCTCCTCATCTCTCCTCTCCTCCCCTCTCCTCTTCTCTCCCCCTCTCCTCTTCTCTCCTCTCCTCATCTCTCCTCTCCTCTTCTCCCCCTCTCCTCCCCTCTCTTCTTCTCCCCCTCTCCTCATCTCCCCCTCTCCTCTTCTCTCCCCTCTCCTCTCCTCTCCACTCCTCATCTCTCCTCCCCTCTCCTCTTCTCTCCCTCTCCTCTTCTCTCCTCTCCTCATCTCTCCTCTCCTCCCCTCTCTTCTTCTCCCCCTCTCCTCATCTCTCCCTCTCCTCTTCTCCCCCTCTCCTCTCCCACCTCTCCCTCTCCTCTCCTCTCCCCTCTCCTCTTATCAGCCATCTCCTCTTCTCCCACCTCTCCCCTCTCCTCTTCTCTCCCCTCTCCTCTTCTCTCCTCTCCCCATCTCTCCTCTCCTCTTCTCCCCCTCTCCTCTCCTCTTCTCTCCCCTCTCCTCTTTCTCCCCTCTCCTCTCCTCTTCCCTCTCCTCTTCTCTCCCCTCACCTCTCTCCTCTCCTCTCCCCTCTCCTCCCCTCTCTTCTTCTCCCCCTCTCCTCTTCTCTCCCCTCTCCTCTCCTCTCCCCTCCTCATCTCTCCTCTCCTCTCCTCTTCTCTCCCCCTCTCCTCTTCTCTCCCCTCTCCTCTCCTCTTCCCTTTCCTCTTCTCTCCCCTCACCTCTCTCCTCTCCTCTCCCCTCTCCTCCCCTCTCTTCTTCTCCCCCTCTCCTCTTCTCTCTCCTCTCCTCTCCTCTCCCCTCCTCATCTCTCCTCCCCTCTCCTCTCCTCTCCTCATCTCTCCTCTCCTCTTCTCCCCCTCTCCTCCCCTCTCTTCTTCTCCCCCTCTCCTCTTCTCTCCCCTCTCCTCTCCCCTCCTCATCTCTCCTCTCCTCCCCTCTCCTCTTCTCTCCCTCTCCTCTTCTCTCCTCTCCTCATCTCTCCTCTTCTCCCCCCTCTCCTCCCCTCTCTTCTTCTCCCCCTCTCCTCATCTCCCCCTCTCCTCTTCTCTCCCCTCTCCTCTTATCAGCCATCTCCTCTTCTCCCACCTCTCCCCTCTCCTCCCCTCTCTTCTTCTCCCCTCTCCTCTTCTTCCCCCTCTCCTCTTCTCTCCCCTCTCCTCTTATCAGCCATCTCCTCTTCTCCCACCTCTCCCCTCTTCTCTCCCCTCTCCTCCCTCTCCTCTTCTCTCCTCTTCTCTCCTCTCCTCATCTCTCCTCTCCTCTTCTCCCCCTCTCCTCTCCTCTTCTCTCCCCTCTCCTCTTATCCCCCATCTCCTCTTCTCCCACCTCTCCTCTCCCCTCTCCTCCCCTCTCTTCTTCTCCCCCTCTCCTCTTCTCTCCCCTCTCCTCTTCTCCCCATCTCCTCTTTCCTCTTCATCTTTTTATCACTGACTTCTCACCAGTGATGTCATCATTATGTGAAATGTTGCTGCTCTGTCAACAGTTTCCTGTGGAAGTTTTCAGTTTGCTGTAGTGTGTTCAACCACTGATCCAAGATAAGTTGCTAAGAAGTTTATCTCACATCAAAGACGTAATGAACTAATGACATAGAAGTCATATAGCTGAGCAGCACGTTCCAGTCTTCAGTCCTCTCTACATGACAGTGACTTGTGTATGTCAGTGGAGCCCCAGTTAGAGACAGACATGATACCTGCAATGATACTGATGACCCTGTTGTGGAGCACAGGTAGGATGCTGTTATAGTGATATACACTTGTGACAGTTACTGAGATATGATTTGATATTGTAAGATATATTATAATTTGCAGGGTTAGTAAAATAACATGCAACTGGAAGCAGACAGTAAAAATGTGTCTCAAAGCAGGACAATGATGTGATCACCTGTAAATGTACTTTACTGTAGTCTAACTGTCCATCTGGGGACAGGCACTAATGTCAGTTAAGTTGTGATGGTGTCATGCATCTGACTGTTGTATATTCAGTGTGTCAATGATTGATTGTATCTGTCTCAATGTAAATGAATGAGAGTATATATTATGTATTATATATTATATTGGTGTTATGTTAGAGTAGGAGAAGGGAGGGTGTAGATGATAGAGGTCTATGAGCTGAGTCAAGATCAACAGGTTCAACACTATATGTCAGGAAGTGAGAGTGAGGAGAGAGATGGAATAGAGAGGAGGGTGGGGAGAAAGATTTGAGGAGGAGGAGAGAGAGAGAGGAGGAGTAGGGAGAGGATGGGAGGAGGGGAGATGGGAGGAGGGGAGAGAAGGGAGCGAGGGCATAGAGCAAGATAGGACAGAGAGAAAATGTTTGAGGAGGGGAGGGAGAAAGGAGGAGTAGAAGAGACAGGAGGGTAGGGGAGAGAGAGGGAGGAGAGAGAGGAGGGCAAGGGGAGGAGGGTAGAGAGAGAGGGAAGGGTGGAGAGAGAGAAGGGTGGAGGAGAGAGAGAGGGTAGGGGAGGGTGGAAGGTAGAGGAGAGAGAAGGGTGGAGGAGAGAGGAGGGTAGGGGAGGGTGGAGGGTAGAGGGTGGAGAGAGAAGGGTGGAGGAGAGAGGAGGGTAGAGGAGGAGAGAAGGTGGAGGAGAGAGAAGGGTGGAGGAGAGAGAGGAGGGTGGAGGGAGGTGGAGGGTAGGGCAGAGAGAAGGGTGGAGGAGAGAGAAGGGTGGAGGAGAGAGGAGGGTGGAGGAGAGGAGGGGAAGGGTGGGGGAGAGAGGAGGGTCTGGGGAGGGTGGAAGGTAGAGGAGAGAGAGAGGTGGAGGAGAGAGGAGGGTGGAGGAGAGGAAGGAGTAGGGAGGGGTGGAGGAGAGAGAGGTGGAGGAGAGAGGAGGGTGGAGGAGAGAGAAGGGTGGGAGGAGGAGGAGGAGGAGGCGTGGAGGGAGAGGAGGGTGGAGGGAGAGAGAACAGTGGAGGGAGAGAGAATTTGTGGAGGAGAGGAGGAGGAGTAAGGAGGAGAGAGAGGATGGAAGAGTATAGTGAAGGGTAGGGGAGAGGAGGCAGGAGATTTGAATTGAGAGAGGAGAGGTGAGAGAGGTTGTTGGGGTTGGGGATAGGAGGAAGGAGAGGAGGGAAGGGGAGAGTGAAGGGAGGAGGGTAGTGGAGAGAGATTTGAGAAGGAGAAAGGTGGGTAGGGGAGAGGAGGGTAGGACGGAGGGAAGGATAAGAGCAGAGAGGGGGAATGTGTTTACACATGGGTGTTGTTGCACCATACCAACGATAAGCCTGTCTTCCCCATCACATCATGAAAGGTCATGTTGATGTTCATTTAACCTCTGTCTCTCTCTTCCTCTGACTCCTCCCTTTCTCCTTTGTTTCTCTCTATCTCTCTGTCTCTTTCTCTCTCTTTCTCCTCTGTCTCTCTCTTTCTTTTCAGATCTCCAGGTTCAAAGCGTCAGTCCACCAGGTAGGTAGAATATAAATCTACAGTGATTATAGCAGTTCAATATTAGTCAACTTTATTATCCCACATGGAGAAAGTCATGTGTCCATACAAACCATTCTAAAACCCAATAACAAGTAGTGTTTTATGGAACTACTAATACTTGACATATTATATATTATAATGGTCTGATGTTAGAGTAGGAGAAGGGGGGTGTAGATGATAGAGGTCTGTTACCCAAGTCAACAGGTCTGATACTATCTGTCAGGAAGAGAGAGAGAGGAAGGAGAGAGACGAGGGGACAGAAGACAGGAGGAGAGAGAGCGAGAAGGCGAGGAGAGAAATAAGATGTCAACAGAGATAGGGCTGACAGACTAACATGCAGCCAACTGAATATCTTGTCTTTACTGACTTCTCACCAGTGATGTCATCATAACCAGCAACCTTTTCCACTCTTGGTCCGGCTCAGCTTGACCCCTGACCTCTGAAATTAATGATTTAGAAAACTGACAAAAGCAAATGTATTAAATTAGATTTAATCTCATCTGCAAAGAGAGTTACACATTTGCATGGAAGGGGAATGTACACTACATGACCAAAAGTATGTGGACACCTGCTCATCTAACATCTGATTCCAAAATCATGGGCATTAATATGGAGTTGGTCCCCCCTTTGCTGCTATAACAGCCTCCACTGTTCTGGGAAAGCTTTCCACTAGATGTTGGAACATTGCTGCTATAACAGCCTCCAGTCTTCTGGGAAGGCTTTCCACTAGATGATGGAACATTGCTGCAGGGACTTGCTTCCATTCAGCCACAACAGCATTAGTGAGGTTGGGCGATTAGGCCTGGCTCAGTCGACGTTTCAATTCATCCCTAAAGGTATTCAATGGGGTTTAGGTCAGGGCTCTGTGAAGGCCAGTAAAGTTCTTCCACATCGATCTCAACAAACTATTTCTGTATGGACCTCGCTTTGTGTACAGGGGCATTGTCATGCTGAAACAGGAAAGGGCCATCCCCAAACTGTTGCCACAAAGTTGGAATCACAGAATAGTCTAGAATGTCATTGTATGCTGTAGAGATTAGATTTCCCTTCAATGAAACTAAGGGGCCTAACACGATCCATTAAAAACAACCCCAGACCATTATTCCTCCTCCACCAAACTTTACAGTTGGCACTATGCTTTGGGGCAGGTAGCGTTCTCCTGTCATCTGCCAAACCCAGGTTTGTGGTACGGACTGCCAGATGGTGAAACGTGATTCAACACTCCAGAGAAAGTGTTTCCACTCCAGCAGACGCTTGGCATTGCACATGGTGATCTTAGGCTTGTGTGCTGCTGCTCTGCTGTAGAAACCCATTTCATGAAGCTCCAGACGAACAGTTCTTGTGCTGAAGTTTCTTCCAGAGGAAGTTTGGAATTCGGAAGTGAGTGTTGCAACCGAGGACAGATGATTTTTACACGCGACAAACTTCAGCACTCGCGGTCCCGTTCTGTGAGCTTGTGTGAGCTACCACTTCGAGGCTAAGCCACTGCTGCTCCTAGACGTTTCCACGTCACAATAACAGCACTTACAGTTGACGGGGCAGCTAAAGCAGGGTGGAAATTAGACCAACAGACTTGTTGGAAAGGTAGCATACTATGATGGTGACGTGTTGATTGTCACTGAGTTCTTCAGTAAGGCCATTCTACTGCCATTGTTTGTCTATGGAGATTGCATGGCAGTGTGCTCGATTTTATTCACAGGTCAGGAAGGGGTGTGGCTGAAATAGCCAAATCCACTAATTTGAAGGGGCGTCCACATACTTTTGTACATACTGTAAGGTGTATCTGGGTCGGCCCGTCCTCCACCACCCCAACCCAACACATCCCACTCAGCTTTAGGATCTTAGTGAAACATTCACTATTGGTTTCAGGTGTGTTAGGTCAAGGCCAGAGTCACAACACACAGGACAGCAGACCCCAGGGCAGGACTGAACAACCCAACAGCTGTTGAAAACAGGAAGTGGTCATGTTTTTATACAGAATCCTTTTGTCCTACAGTTTTCCATATAAGGCATCCTGACCTCATGAACGTTGACCAGTAAATCAAATCTAGTGATACATAACGAGACATTTCTGCCGTCCATTGGGACATTGTTGGAGGATAACCAACCCTCCAATTCATTAGAATGCATTTCTCAGCCTCTATAAATGCTTAGTTACACAGTTTCTTCTGATAACTGTCTCCGGTATCAACATTTCCAAGCCAACAAATACAGGGAGAAAAGAGAATCTGTAGACATGCTGAGATAAAAGAGCATCCTCTTTACCAGAATTCAGTCAGAATTCACAAGACCACAACATACGCAGATATGTCCCCTTTTTGTGGATGGGGGGTCTTTAAGGCTGGGAGAGAGACTCACAAGGCTGGGAGAGAGAGATAGATCTTACTCACTGACAGACTGAGGAGGAGACAGGAGGAAGAGAGAGAGAGAGATAGTTCTTACTCACTGACAGACTGAGGAGGAGACAGGGAGGAGGGAGAGAGAGATAGGAGAGAGATAGTTCTTACTCACTGACAGACTGAGGAGGAGACAGGGGAGGAGGGGAGAGAGAGAGATAGGAGAGAGAGATAGTTCTTACTCACTGACAGACTGAGGAGGAGACAGGGGAGGAGGGAGAGAGAGAGATAGGAGAGAGATAGTTCTTACTCACTGACAGACTGAGGAGGAGACAGGGGAGGAGGGGAGAGAGAGATAGGAGAGAGATAGTTCTTACTCATTGACAGACTGAGGAGGAGACAGGGGAGGAGGAGGAGAGAGATAGTTCTTACTCACTGACAGACTGAGGAGGAGACAGGGGAGGAGGGAGAGAGAGAGAGGAGAGAGAGAGATAGTTCTTACTCACTGACAGACTGAGGAGGAGACAGGGGAGGAGGAGAGAGAGATAGGAGAGAGAGATAGTTCTTACTCACTGACAGACTGAGGAGGAGACAGGGGAGGAGGGAGGAGAGAGAGAGAGAGATAAGAGAGAGAGAACTTACTCACTGACAGACTGAGGAGGAGACAGGGGAGGAGGGAGAGAGAGATAGTTCTTACTCACTGACAGACTGAGGAGGAGACAGGGAGGAGGGGAGAGAGGGAGAGAGAGATAGTTCTTACTCACTGACAGACTGAGGAGGAGACAGGGGAGGGAGGGAGAGAGAGATAGGAGAGAGAGATAGTTCTTACTCACTGACAGACTGAGGAGGAGACAGGGGGGGAGGAGGAGAGAGAGAGAGAGAGAGATAGGAGAGAGATAGTTCTTACACACTGACAGACTGAGGAGGAGACAGGGGAGGAGGGAGAGAGAGAGAGATAGTTCTTACTCACTGACAGACTGAGGAGGAGACGGGGGGGAGGAGAGAGAGATAGGAGAGAGATAGTTCTTACACACTGACAGACTGAGGAGGAGACAGGGGGAGAGGGAGAGAGAGAGATAGGAGAGAGAGATAGTTCTTACTCACTGACAGACTGAGGAGGAGACAGGGGAGGAGGGGAGAGAGAGATAGGAGAGAGAGACAGTTCTTACTCACTGACAGACTGAGGAGGAGACAGGGGAGGAGGGAGAGAGAGAGAGATAGGAGAGAGAGATAGTTCTTACTCACTGACAGACTGAGGAGGAGACAGGGGAGGAGGGAGAGAGAGAGAGTTCTTACTCACTGACAGACTGAGGAGGAGACAGGGGAGGAGGGAGAGAGAGAGTGATAGGAGAGAGATAGTTCTTACACACTGACAGACTGAGGAGGAGACAGGGGAGGAGGGAGAGAGAGATAGGAGAGAGAGATAGTTCTTACTCACTGACAGCCTGAGGAGGAGACAGGGGAGGAGGGAGAGAGAGATAGGAGAGAGAGATAGTAGTTCTTACTCACTGACAGACTGAGGAGGAGACAGGGGAGGAGGAGAGAGAGAGAGAGATAGTTCTTACTCACTGACAGACTGAGGAGGAGACAGGGAGGAGGGGAGGAGAGATAGGGAGAGAGATAGTTCTTACTCACTGACAGACTGAGGAGGAGACAGGGGAGGAGGGAGAGAGAGATAGGAGAGAGAGATAGTTCTTACTCACTGACAGACTGAGGAGGAGACAGGGGAGGAGAGAGAGAGAGAGATAAGAGAGAGATAGTTCTTACTCACTGACAGCCTGAGGAGGAGACAGGGGAGGAGGGAGAGAGAGATAGTTCTTACTCACTGACAGACTGAGGAGGAGACAGGGGAGGAGGGGAGAGAGATAGGAGAGAGAGATAGTTCTTACTCACTGACAGACTGAGGAGGAGACAGGGGAGGAGGGAGAGAGATAGGAGAGACAGATAGATCTTACTCACTGACAGACTGAGGAGGAGACAGGGGAGGAAGGAGAGAGAGATAGAGAGAGATAGGAGAGAGATAGTTCTTACTCACTGACAGACTGAGGAGGAGACAGGGGGAGGAGGGGAGAGAGAGAGTTCTTACTCACTGACAGACTGAGGAGGAGACAGGGGAGGAGGGGAGGAGGAGAGAGAGATAGTTCTTACTCACTGACAAACTGAGGAGGAGACAGGGGGAGGAGGGAGAGAGAAATAGGTCTTACTAACTGACAGACTGAGGAGGAGACAGGAGGAGGGAGAGAGAGAGATAGGAGAGTTCTTACTCACTGACAGACTGAGGAGGAGACAGGGGAGGAGGGAGAGAGAGAGATAGAGAGAGAGAGATAGTTCTTACTAACTGACAGACTGAGGAGGAGACAGGGGAGGAGGGAGAGAGAGATAGTTCTTACTCACTGACAGACTGAGGAGGAGACAGGGGAGGAGGGAGAGAGAGAGAGATAGGAGAGAGATCTTACTCACTGACAGACTGAGGAGGAGACAGGGGAGGAGGGAGAGAGAGAGATAGTTCTTACTCACTGACAGACTGAGGAGGAGACAGGGGAGGAGAGAGAGAGAGAGAGATAGGAAAGAGAGACAGTTCTTACTCACTGACAGACT
Organism: Oncorhynchus nerka; assembly: GCF_034236695.1. Lineage (NCBI taxonomy): Eukaryota > Metazoa > Chordata > Actinopteri > Salmoniformes > Salmonidae > Oncorhynchus > Oncorhynchus nerka. Next base: position 60,429 of record NW_027039790.1, on the reverse strand, counting down.
GAGGCAGAGACAGGGGAGGAGGGAGAGAGAGAGAGATAGGAGAGAGAGACAGTTCTTACTCACTGACAGACTGAGGAGGAGACAGGGGAGGAGAGAGAGAGAGAGAGATATGAGAGAGAGACAGTTCTTACTCACTGACAGCCTGAGGAGGAGACAGGGGAGGAGGGAGAGAGAGAGAGATAGGAGAGAGAGACAGTTCTTACTCACTGACAGCCTGAGGAGGAGACAAGGGAGAAGGGAGAGAGAGAGAGATAGTTCTTACTCACTGACAGACTGAGGAGGAGAAAGGGGAGGAGGGAGAGAGAGAGATAGTTCTTACTCACTGACAGACTGAGGAGGAGACAGGGGAGGAGGGAGAGAGAGAGAGATAGGAGAGAGATCCTACTCACTGACAGACTGAGGAGGAGACAGGGAGGAGGAGGGAGAGAGAGAGATAGGAGAGAGAGAGATAGTTCTTACTAACTGACAGACTGAGGAGGAGACAGGGAGGAGGGAGAGAGAGATAGTTCTTACTCACTGACAGACTGAGGAGGAGACAGGGGAGGAGGGAGAGAGAGAGAGATAGGAGAGAGATCTTACTCACTGACAGACTGAGGAGGAGACAGGGAGGAGGGAGAGAGAGAGATAGTTCTTACTCACTGACAGACTGAGGAGGAGACAGGGGAGGGAGAGAGAGAGAGAGATAGGAAAGAGAGATAGTTCTTACTCACTGACAGACTGAGGCAGAGACAGGGGAGGAGGGAGAGAGAGAGAGATAGGAGAGAGAGAGATAGTTCTTACTCACTGACAGACTGAGGAGGAGACAGGGGAGAGAGAGAGAGAGAGAGATAGGAGAGAGACAGTTCTTACTCACTGACAGCCTGAGGAGGAGACAGGGGAGGAGGGAGAGAGAGAGATAGGAGAGAGAGACAGTTCTTACTCACTGACAGACTGAGGAGGAGACAGGGGAGAAGGGAGAGAGAGAGATAGTTCTTACTCACTGACAGACTGAGGAGGAGAAAGGGGAGGAGAGAGAGAGAGAGATAGTTCTTACTCACTGACAGACTGAGGAGGAGACAGGGGAGGAGGGAGAGAGAGATAGGAGAGATATATAGTCCTTATTCACTGACAGACTGAGGAGGAGACAGGGGAGGAGAGGAGAGAGAGATATAGTTCTTACTCACTGACAGACTGAGGAGGAGACAGGGGAGGAGGGAGAGAGAGAGAGATAGGAGAGAGAGATAGTTCTTACTCACTGACAGCCTGAGGAGGAGACAGGGGAGGAGAGGAGAGAGAGATAGTTCTTACTCACTGACAGACTGAGGAGGAGACAGGGGTGGAGAGAGAGAGAGAGATAGGAGAGAGACAGTTCTTACTCACTGACAGCCTGAGGAGGAGACAGGGGAGGAGGAGAGAGAGAGAGATAGGAGAGAGAGACAGTTCTTACTCACTGACAGCCTGAGGAGGAGACAGGGGGAGGAGAGAGAGAGAGATAGAGAGAGAGACAGTTCTTACTCACTGACAGCCTGAGGAGGAGACAGGGGAGGAGGGAGAGAGAGAGAGATAGGAGAGAGAGACAGTTCTTACTCACTGACAGCCTGAGGAGGAGACAGGGGAGAAGGGAGAGAGAGAGAGATAGTTCTTACTCACTGACAGACTGAGGAGGAGAAAGGGGAGGAGGGAGAGAGAGAGATAGTTCTTACTCACTGACAGACTGAGGAGGAGACAGGGGAGGAGGGAGAGAGAGAGATAGGAGAGATATATAGTCCTTATTCACTGACAGACTGAGGAGGAGACAGGGGAGGAGGGAGAGAGAGAGATAGTTCTTACTCACTGACAGACTGAGGAGGAGACAGGGGAGGAGGGAGAGAGAGAGAGATAGGAGAGAGAGAGATAGTTCTTACTCACTGACAGCCTGAGGAGGAGACAGGGGAGGAGGGAGAGAGAGATAGTTCTTACTCACTGACAGACTGAGGAGGAGACAGGGGAGGAGAGAGAGAGAGATATGAGAGAGAGACAGTTCTTACTCACTGACAGCCTGAGGAGGAGACAGGGGAGGAGGGAGAGAGAGAGAGATAGTTCTTACTCACTGACAGCCTGAGGAGGAGACAGGGGAGGAGGGAGAGAGAGAGAGATAGGAGAGAGAGACAGTTCTTACTCACTGACAGCCTGAGGAGGAGACAGGGGAGGAGAGAGAGAGAGAGAGATATGAGAGAGAGACAGTTCTTACTCACTGACAGCCTGAGGAGGAGACAGGGGAGGAGGGAGAGAGAGAGATAGGAGAGAGAGACAGTTCTTACTCACTGACAGCCTGAGGAGGAGACAGGGGAGGGAGAGAGAGAGAGAGAGAGGAGAGAGAGACAGTTCTTACTCACTGACAGCCTGAGGAGGAGACAGGGGGAGGAGGGAGAGAGAGAGATAGGAGAGAAAGATAGTTCTTACTCACTGACAGCCTGAGGAGGAGACAGGGGAGGAGGGAGAGAGAGATAGGAGAGATATAGTTCTTACTAACAGACTGGGTTGGTAGAAGAAGACAGGGGAGGAGAGAGAGAGAGACAAACATTTAAATCAAATGAATATATTTTTGTCACTGACTTCTCACCAGTGATGTCATCATAACCAGTAACCTGTTCCTCTCTTGGCCCAGCCTGACCCTGACATATAGCATCAGGCCTGTTGAGTTGACTTGGGTAACAGACCTCTAGCTTCTACACCACATCCCCCCTTCTCCTGCTCTAACATGAGACCTCATCAGTACTCATTTTGGGTGCTGGTACTGTTTATATTTAGGTGCTGGAACATTAAGCCAATATTCTATAAGAGGTGAACTCAAGCAGTAGAAAGTTAGAGGTGATATTATAGGACACTATGTGAAATGTTGCTGCTCTGTCAGCAGTTTCCTGTGGAGTTTTTTTAACATGTTAGTTTGCTGTCGTGTGTTCAACCACTGATCCAAGATAAGTTGCTAAGAAGTTAATCTCACATCATTGAAGTTAGGACGTAATGAGAGAGAAGTCATATAGCCTAGCAGTATTTTACACTCTTCAGTCCACTCTTTATGACAGCAGACTGTGGAGCCCCAGTTAGAGACAGATATGATACCTGCAGTGGTACTGATGACCCTGTTGTGGTTCACAGGTAAGATTTTGCTACACTGATATACACTTGTGACAGTTACTGAGATATGTTTTGATATTATAAGATATATTATAATTTGCAGGGTTAGTAAAATAACATGCAACTGGAAGCAGACAGTAAAAATGTGTCTCAAAGCAGGACAATGATGTGATCACCTGTAAATGTACTTTACTGTAGTCTAACTGTCCATCTGGGGACAGGCACTAATGTCAGATAAGTTGTGATGGTGTCCTGCATCTGACTGTTGTATATTCAGTGTGTCAATGATTGATTGTATCTGTCTCTATGTAAATGAATGAGAGTATATATTATGTATTATATATTATATTGGTGTTATGTTAGAGTAGGAGAAGGGAGGGGTGTAGATGCTAGAGGTCTATGAGCTGAGTCAAGATCAACAGGTCCAACACTATGAGAGAGAGAGAGAGAGATGAGCAGTGTGAGAGAGAGGAGAGAGAAGTGGAGGGGACAGAGGAGGGGGGGACAGAGGAGGGGAGGGGGAGAGGAGGGAGGGGAGGGGAGAGAGGGGGATGGGTGAGAAAATGGGAGTGGAGAGAGAAGGGGAGGGTGGAGAGAGAAGGGGAGGGGATATTTGTGGAGGAGAGAGAAAGTGTCAAGGAAGGGCAACACTAAGACCTTCTCAGCCAGCTGGATCCACTAGGGCCCTCTCAACCAATTGGCTCCACTAAGGCCCTCTCAGTCAGCCGGCTCCACTAAGGCCCTCTCAACCAGTCGGCTCCACTAAGATAACCCTCTCATTCAGCCGGCTCCACTAGGGGCCCTCTCAACCAGCCGGCTCCACTAAGGCCCTTTCAACCAGCCGGCTCCACTAGGGCCCTTTCAACCATCTGGCTCCACTAGGGCCCTCTCAGCCAGCTGGCTCCACTAGGGCCCTCTCAACCAGCCGGCTCCACTAAGGCCCTCTCAACGAGCTGGCTCCACTAAGGCCCTCTCAGTCAGCCGGCTCCACTAGGGCCCTTTCAACCATCTGGCTCCACTAGGGCCCTCTCAGCCAGCTGGCTCCACTAGGGCCCTCTCAACCAGCCGGCTCCACTAAGGCCCTCTCAACCAGCTGGCTCCACTAAGGCCCTCTCAGTCAGCCGGCTCCACTAGGGCCCTCACAGTCAGCCGGATCCACTAGGGCCCTTACAACCAGCTGGCTCCACTAGGGCCCTCTCAACCAGCCGGCTCCACTAAGGCCCTCTCAACCAGCCGGCTCCACTAGGGCCCTTTCAAGCAGCTGGCTCCACTAAGACCTTCTCAGTCAGCCGGCTCCACTAAGGCCCACTCAGTCAGCCAGCTCCACTAAGGCCCTCTCAACCAGCCGGCTCCACTAAGGCCCTCTCAGTCACCCGGCTCCACTAAGGGCCTCTCAGTCAGCTGGCTCCACTAGGTCCTTCTCAACCAGCTGGCTCAACTAGGGTCCTCACAACCAGCTGGCTCCACTAGGGCCCTCTCAACCAGCCGACTCCACTAGTGCCCTCTCAGCCAGCTGGCTCCACTAGGGCCCTCTCAACCAGCCTGCTCCACTAGGGCCCTCTCAACCAGCCTGCTCCACTAGGGCCCTCTCAACCAGCCGGCTCCACTAAGGCCCTCTCAGTCACCCGGCTCCACTAAGGCCCTCTCAATCAGCTGGCTCCACTAAGGCCCTCTCAACCAGCCAGCTCCACTAAGGCCCTCTCAGCCAGATGGATCCACTATTGCTCTCTCAACACGCTGGCTCCACTAAGGCCTTCTCAGCCAGCCGGCTCCACCAGGGCCCTCTCAGTCAGCCGGCACCAATAAGGCCCTCTCAGTCATCCGGCTCCACTAAGGCCCTCTCAACCACCTGGCTCCACTAGGGCCCTCTCAACCAGCCGGCTCCACTAAGGCCCTCTCAGTCAGCCGGCTCCACTAAGGCCCTCTCAACCAGTCGGCTCCACTATTGCTCTCTCAACACGCTGGCTCCACAAAGGCCCTCTCAGTCAGCCGGCTCCACTAAGGCCCTCTCAACCAGCCGGCTCCACTAACGCCCTCTCAGTCAGCCGGCTCCACTAACGCCCTCTCAGTCAGCCGGCTCCAATAAGGCCCTCTCAGTCAGCTGGCTCCACCAAGGCCCTCTCAACCAGCCGGCTCCACTAAGGCCCTCTCAGTCATCTGGCTCCACTAGAGCCTTCTCAACCAGCTGGCTCCTATAGGGCCCTCTCAACCAGCTGGATCCACTAGGGCCCTCTCAGCCAGCTGGCTCCACTAAGGCCCTCTCAGTCATCCGGCTCCACTAAGGCCCTCTCAACCAGCTGGCTCCTATAGGGCCCTCTCAACCAGCTGGATCCACTAGGGCCCTCTCATGCAGCCGGCTCCACAAAGGCCCTCTCAGTCAGCCGGCTCCACTAAGGCCCTCTCAACCAGCTGGCTCCAATAAGGCCCTCTCAGCCAGATGGCTCCACTATGGCTCTCTCAACACGCTGGCTCCACTAAGGCCTTCTCAGCCATCCAGCTCCACCAGGGCCCTCACAGCCAGTGGGCTCCACTAGGGCCCTCTCAACCAGCCGGCTCCACTAAGGCCCTCTCAGTCAGCCGGCTCCACTAAGGCCCTCTCAACCAGTCGGCTCCACTAAGTCCCTCTCAATCAGCTGGCTCCACTAAGGCCCTCTCATCCAGCCGGCTCCACTAAGGCCCTGTCATCCAGCCGGCTCCACTAAGGCCCTCTCAACCAGCTGGCTCCAATAGGGCCCTCTCAGCCAGATGGCTCCACTATGGCTCTCTCAACACGCTGGCTCCACTAAGGCCTTCTCAGCCATCCGGCTCCACTAGGGCCCTCACAGCCAGTGGGCTCCACTAGGGCCCTCTCAACCAGCCGGCTCCACTAAGGCCCTCTCAGTCAGCCGGCTCCACTAAGGCCCTCTCAACCATCCGGCTCCACTAAGGCCCTCTCAGTCATCCGGCTCCACTAAGGCCCTCTCAACCAGCTGGCTCCTATAGGGCCCTCTCAACCAGCTGGCTCCAATAAGGCCCTCTCAGCCAGATGGCTCCACTATGGCTCCACTAAGCTGGCTCCACTCTCAGCCATCCAGCTCCACTAGGGCCCTCACAGCCAGTGGGCTCCACAAAAGGCCCTCTCAGTCAGCCTTCTCCACTAAGGCCCTCTCAACCAGCTCCTAGGGCCCTCTCAACCAGAGGGCTCCACTAAGGCCCTCTCAGCCAGATGGCTCCACTGGCTCTCTCACCACGCTGGCTCCACTAATGCCCTCAGCCAGTCAGCCGGCTCCACTAAGGCCCTCTCACCAGCTGACTCCAATAGGGCCCTCTCAACCAGCCGGCTCCACTATGGCTCTCTCAAAACGCTGGCTCCACTAAGGCCTTCTCAGCCATCCGGCTCCACTAGGCCCTCACAGCCAGTGGGCTCCACAGGGCCCTCTCAACCAGCCGGATCCACTAAGGCCCTCTCAGTCAGCCGGCTCCACTAAGGCCCTCTCAACCTCGGCTCCACTAAGTCCCCCTCAGTCAGCCGGCTCCACTAAGGCCCTCTCATCCAGGGCTCCACTAAGGCCCTCTCATCCAGCCGGCTCCACTAAGGCCCTCTCATCCAGCCGGCTCCACTAAGGCCCTCTCAGTCAGCCGGCTCCACTAAGGCCCCCTCAACCAGCTGGCTCCACTAAGGCCCTCTCAACCAGCCGGCTCCACTAAGGCCCTTCTCAGTCAGCCGGATCCACTAGGGCAATCTCAGCCAGCTGGCTCCACTAGGGCCCTCTCTCAACCAGCCGGCTCCACTAAGGCCCTCTCAGCCAGCTGGCTCCACTAAGGCCCTCTCAACCAGCCGGCTCCACTAAGGCCCTCTCAATCATCTGGCTCAACTAGAGCCTTCTCAACCAGCTGGCTCCTATAGGGCCTTCTCAACCAGCTGGATCCACTAGGGCCCTCTTAGCCAGCTGGCTCCACTAAGGCCCTCTCAGTCAGCCGGCTCCACTAAGGCCCTCTCAACCAGCTGAATCCAATAGGGCCCTTTCAACCAGCCGGCTCCACTAAGGCCCTCTCAGCCAGATGGTTCCACTATGGCTCTCTCACCACGCTGGCTCCACTAAGGCCCTCTCAGTCACCTGGCTCCACTAGAGCCTTCTCAACTAGCTGATCCACTAGGGCCCTCTTAGCCAGCTGGCTCCACTAAGGCCCTCTCAGTCATCCGGCTCCACCAAGGCCCTCTCAACCAGCCGGCTCCACTAAGGCCCTCTCAGTCAGCCGGCTCCACTTAGGCCCTTTCAATTAGCCGGCTCCACTAAGGCCCTCTCAACCAGCTGGCTCCACTAAGGCCCTCTCAGTCAGCTGGCTCCACTAGGCCCCTCTCAGCCAGACTGGCTCCACTAAGGCTCTTTCACCAACTGGCTCCACTAGGGCCCTCTCAGCCAGCTGGCTCCACTAGGGCCCTCTCATCAGCCCGGCTCCACAAAGGCCCTCTCAGTCAGCCGGCTCCACTAAGGCCCTCTCAACCAGCTGGCTCCAATAAGGCCCTCTCAGCCAGATGGCTCCACTAAGGCTCTCTCAGCTGGCTCCACTAAGGCCTTCTCAGCCATCCCAGCTCCACTAGGGCCCTCACAGCCAGTGGGCTCCACAAAGGCCCTCTCAGTCAGCCTTCTCCACTAAGGCCCTCTCAACCAGCTGACTCCACTATGGCTCTCACCACGCTGGCTCCACTAATGCCCTCTCAGTCAGCCGGCTCCACTAAGGCCCTCTCAACCAGCTGACTCCAATAGGGCCCTCTCAACCAGCCGGCTCCACTATGGCTCTCTCAAAACGCTGGCTCCACTAAGGCCTTCTCAGCCATCCGGCTCCACTAGGCCCTCACAGCCAGTGGGCTCCACCAGGGCCCTCTCAACCAGCCGGCTCCACTAAGGCCCCCTCAGTCAGCCGGCTCCACTAAGGCCCTCTCAACCAGTCGGCTCCACTAAGGCCCTCTCAGTCAGCCGGCTCCACTAAGGCCCTCTCATCCAGCCGGCTCCACTAAGGCCCTCTCAGTCAGCCGGCTCCACTAAGGCCCTCTCAACCAGCCGGCTCCACTAAGGCCCTCTCAGTCAGCCGGCTCCACTAAGGCCCCCTCAACCAGCTGGCTCCACTAAGGCCCTCTCAGCCAGATGGCTCCACTAAGGCCTTCTCAGTCAGCCGGATCCACTAGGGCAATCACAGCCAGCTGGCTCCACTAGGGCCCTCTCAACCAGCCGGCTCCACTAAGGCCCTCTCAGCCAGCTGGCTCCACTAAGGCCCTCTCAACCAGCCGGCTCCACTAAGGCCCTCTCAATCATCTGGCTCAACTAGAGCCTTCTCAACCAGCTGGCTCCTATAGGGCCTTCTCAACCAGCTGGATCCACTAGGGCCCTCTTAGCCAGCTGGCTCCACTAAGGCCCTCTCAGTCAGCCGGCTCCACTAAGGCCCTCTCAACCAGCTGAATCCAATAGGGCCCTTTCAACCAGCCGGCTCCACTAAGGCCCTCTCAGCCAGATGGTTCCACTATGGCTCTCTCACCACGCTGGCTCCACTAAGGCCCTCTCAGTCACCTGGCTCCACTAGAGCCTTCTCAACTAGCTGATCCACTAGGGCCCTCTTAGCCAGCTGGCTCCACTAAGGCCCTCTCAGTCATCCGGCTCCACCAAGGCCCTCTCAACCAGCCGGCTCCACTAAGGCCCTCTCAGTCAGCCGGCTCCACTTAGGCCCTTTCAATTAGCCGGCTCCACTAAGGCCCTCTCAACCAGCTGGCTCCACTAAGGCCCTCTCAGTCAGCTGGCTCCACTAGGGCCCTCTCAGCCAGCTGGCTCCACTAGGGCTCTTTCAACCAACTGGCTCCACTAGGGCCCTCTCAGCCAGCTGGCTCCACTGGGCCCTCTCAGTCAGCCGGGTCCACTAGGAACTCACAGTCAGCCGGATCCACTAGGGCCCTCTCAGCCAGCAGGCTCCACTAGGGCACTCTCCAGCCGGCTCCACTAAGGCCCTCTCAACCAGCCGGCTCCACTAAGGCCCTCTCAGTCAGCCTGCTCCACTAAGGCCCTCTCAGTCATCCGGCTCCACCAAGGCCCTCTCAACCAGCCGGCTCCACTAAGGCCCTCTCAGTCAGATGGCTCCACTAAGGCCCTCTCAACCAGCTGGCTCCACTAACGCCTTCTCAGTCAGCCGGCTCCACTAAGGCCCTCTCAGTCAGCCGGATCCACTGGGGCCCTCACAGTCAGCTGGCTCCACTAAGGCCATCTCAACAAGTCGGCTCCACTAAGGCCCTCTCAGTGAGCCGGCTCCACTAAGGCCCTCTCAACCAGCTGGCTCCACTAGGGCCCTCTCAACGAGCTGGCTCCACTAGGGCCCTCTCAACGGGCCGGCTCCACTAGGGCCCTCTCAGTCAGCCGGATCCACTAGGGCCCTCTCAGCCAACTGGCTCCACTAGGGCCCTCTCAACCAGCTGGCTCCACTAAGGCCCTCTCAGTCAGCTGGCTCCACTAGGGCCCCCTCAGCCAGCTGGCTCCACTGGTGCCCTCTCAACCATCTGGCTCCACTAAGGCCCTCTTAGTCAGCCGGGTCCACTAGGGCCCTCTCAGTCAGCTGGCTCCACTAGTGCCCTCTCAGCCAGCTGGCACCACTGGTGGCCTCTCAACCATCTGGCTCCACTAGGGCCCTCTCAGCCAGCTGGCTCCACTAAGGCCCTCTCAGTCACCCGGCTCCAATAAGGCCCTCTCAACCAGCCGGCTCCACTAAGGCCCTCTCAGTCAGCCTGCTCCACTAAGGCCCTCTCAACCATCTGGCTCCACTGGTGCCCCCTCAACCATCTGGCTCCACTAGGGCCCTCTCAACCAGCCGGCTCCACTAAGGCCCTCTCAACCAGCCGGCTCCACTAAGGCCCTCTCATCCAGCCGGCTCCACTAAGGCCCTCTCAGTCAGCCGGGTCCACTAGGGCCCTCACAGTCAGCCGGATCCACTAGGGCCCTCACAGCCAGCAGGCTCCACTAGGGCCCTCTCAACCAGCCGGCTCCACTAAGGCCCTCTCAACCAGCCGGCTCCACTAAGGCCCTCTCATCCAGCCGGCTCCACTAAGGCCCTCTCAGCCAGCTGGCTCCACTAGGGCTCTTTCAACCATCTGGCTCCACTAGGGCCCTCTCAACCAGCTGGCTCCACTGGTGCCCTCTCAACCATCTGGCTCCACTAGGGCCCTCACAGCCAGCAGGCTCCACTAGGGCCCTCCCAACCAGCCGGCTCCACTAAGGCCCTCTCAACCAGCCGGCTCCACTAAGGCCCTCTCATCCAGCCGGCTCCACTAAGGCCCTCTCAGTCAGCCGGCTCCACTAAGGCACTCTCAACCAGCTGGCTCCACTAGGGCCCTCTCAACCAGCCGGCTCTACTAAGGCCCTCTCAGCCAGATGGCTCCACTACGGCCCTCTCAACCAGCTGGCTCCACTAACGCCTTCTCAGTCAGCCGGCTCCACTAAGGCCCTCTCAGTCAGCCGGATCCACTAGGGCCCTCACAATCAGCCGGATCCACTAGGGCCCTCACAGCCAGCAGGCTCCACTAGGGCCCTCTCAACCATCCGGATCCACTAGGGCCCTCTCAACCAGCCGGATCCACTAAGGCCCTCTCAACCAGCCGGCTCCACTAAGGCCCTCTCATCCAGCCGGCTCCACTAAGGCCCTCTCAGTCAGCCGGCTCCACTAAGGCCCTCTCAACCAGCTGGCTCCACTAGGGCCCTCTCAACCAGCCGACTCTACTAAGGCCCTCTCAGCCAGATGGCTCCACTACGGCCCTCTCAACCAGCTGGCTCCACTAACGCCTTCTCAGTCAGCCGGCTACACTAAGGCCCTCTCAGTCAGCCGGATCCACTAGGGCCCTCACAGCCAGCTGGCTCCACTAGGGCCCTCTCAACCAGCCGGCTCCACTAAGGCCCTCTCAGTCAGCTGGCTCCACTAAGGCCATCTCAACAAGCTGGCTCCACTAAGGCCCTCTCAACCAGCCGGCTCCACTAAGGCCCTCTCAGTCAGCCGCCTCCACTTAGGCCCTCTCAAGCAGCCGGCTCCACTAAGGCCCTCTCAACCAGCTGGCTCCACTAGGGCCCTCTCAGCCCGCCGGCTCCACTAAGGCCCTCTCAGTCAGCTGGCTCCACTAAGGCCCTCTCAACCAGCCGGCTCCACTAAGGCCCTCTCAGTCATCTGGCTCCACTAGGGCCTTCTCAACTAGCTGAATCCACTAGGGCCCTCTCAACCAGCCGGCTCCACTAAGGCCCTCTCAGTCATCTGGCTCCACTAGGGCCTTCTCAACCAGCTGACTCCACTAGGGCCCTCTCATCCAGCCGGCTCCACTAAGGCCCTCTCAGTCATCTGGCTCCACTAGGGCCTTCTCAACCAGCTGGCTCCACTAGGGTCCTCTGAGCCAGCTGGCTCCACTATGGCCCTCTCAACCAGCCTGCTCCACTAGGGCCCTCTCAACCAGCTGGCTCCACTAGGGCCCTCTCAACCAGCCGGCTCCACTAGGGGCCTCTCAACCAGCCGGCTCCAATTGGGCCCTCTCAACCAGCCGGCTCCACTAGGGCCCTCTCAACCAGCTGGCTCCACTTGGGCCCTCTCAACCAGCTGGATCAAGGAAATTAACTAAAGTGATAAATCTAGACCTAGGTTTTATTTACTGTGGGATTTGTTCTCCATTAGTTACCCTGTTCTCATCACAACAGGTCACACATTCTGCTGACATGATTACACACTGTGGTATTTTACCTAACAGATAACAATATTATATTTTGGGGTCTTTGTAATCTGAGGGAAATATGTGTCTCTTATATCGTTGTACATTTGGCAGGAGGTTAGGAAGAACAGCTCAGTATCCAACTCATTTTGTGGGCAGTGGGCACATAGCCTGTCTTCTCTCTGCCTACCTCTCTCAATAGCAAGGCCATACTCACTGAGTCTGTCAATTGTCCATTTTTTTGTCAGTTTTCTATCAGTCACGATGGTCAGATAGTTTGCCATCGTTTATGTATGTTTGGTTATAATTTGTTTGGACCAGACTGTCTGAGTTCTGTCCTGAGGCTTTGTTGGGTTAGTAGTGGTTTGTGAACTAAGCTTCAGGACCAGCTGGATGAAGGGACTTTTCTCTATGTTCATCTCTTGGTATTTCAGTGCTGGTCTCTTGTTTTTATGTGGTTATAGACATTGAAGACTTGTTGATGGATATTAATTATTGATGGATATTAATTAGTGATGGATATTAATTAGTGATGGATATTAATTAGTGATGGATATTAATTAGTGATGGATATTAATTAGTAATGGATATTAATTAGTGATGGATATTAATTAGTGATGGATATTAATTAGTGATGGATATTAATTAGTGATGGATATTAATTAGTAATGGATATTAATTAGTGATGGATATTAATTAGTAATGGATATTAATTAGTGATGGATATTAATTTATGGATATTAATTAGTGATGGATATTAATTAGTGATGGATATTAATTAGTAATGGATATTAATTAGTGATGGATATTAATTAGTAATGGATATGAATTAGTGATGGATATTAATTAGTGATGGATATTAATTAGTGATGGATATTAATTAGTAATGGATATTAATTAGTGATGGATATTAATTAGTAATGGATATTAATTAGTGATGGATATAATTAGTGATGGATGTTAATTATTGATGGATATTAATTACTGATGGATATTAATTAGTGATGGATATTGGTCTAATTCTGTCCCACATTATTTGGGCCTTTTTCTTTGTACTCTAAGAATGTTTATGCCGATAGTACATAACTCAACTCTCTCCCTGACCCCCACCAGTCTAGTACATAACTCAACTCTCTCCCTGACCCCCACCAGTCTAGTGCATAACTCAACTCGCTCCCCGACTCACACCAGTCTAGTACATAACTCAACTCTCTCCTGACCCCCACCAGTCTAGTACATAACTCAACTCTCTCCTGACCCCACCAGTCTAGTACATAACTCAACTCTCTCCCTGACTCCCACCAGTCTAATACATAACTCAACTCGCTCCCTGACCCCCACCAGTCTAGGTCATAACTCAACTCTCTCCCTGACCCCCACAAGTCTAGGTCATAACTCCACTCTCTTCAGTCCCCACCAGTCTAGTACATAACTAAACTCTCTCCCCGACCCCCACCAGTCTATTACATAACTCAACTCTCTCCCCAACCCCACCAGTCTAGTACTCTCCACTCTCCCGACCCCAACAGTCTAGTACATAACTCAACATAACTAAACTCTCTCCCCAACCCCCACCAGTCTAGTACATAACTCAACATAACTAAACTCTCTCCCCAACCCCCACCAGTCTAGTACATAACTCAACCCTCTCTAACACCCCCAAATTACTAGTACACAACTAAAACCTCACTCTGTCACCCACTAGCCTAGTAAACAACTAAAGCCTCACTCTGTTCCCCACTAGTCTAGTACACAATTAAAACCTCACTCTGTCCCCCACTAGTCTAGTACACAACTCCATTCTATCCCCAACCCCCAACAGTCTAGTTCATAACACAACTCTCTACCTCACCACAATAAGTCTAGTACATAACTCAACTCTCTCCCTGACCCCCACCAGTCTAGTACATAACTCAACTCTCTCCCTGACCCCTACCAGTCTAGTTCATAACTCAACTCTCTCCCTGACCCCCACCAGTCTAGTACATAACTCAACTCTCTCCCCGACCCCCACCAGTCTAGTACATAACTCAACTCTCTCCCTGACCCCACCAGTCTAGTATATAACTCAACTCTCTCCCTGTCTCCCACCAGTCTAGTACATAACTCAACTCTCTCCCTGACCCCCTCCAGTATAGTACATAACTCAACTCTCTCCCTGACCCCACCAGTCTAGTATATAACTCAACTCTCTCCCTGTCTCCCACCAGTCTAGTACATAACTCAACTCTCTCCCTGACCCTCTCCAGTCTAGTACATAACTCAACTCTCTCCCTGACCCCCACCAGTCTAGTACATAACTCAACTCTCTCCCTGACCCCCACCAGTCTGGTACATAACTCAACTCTCTCCAACACAATTTCATTCCTACCTTTTGTTTGTTTTCATCCCAAGGGAAAGGTTTGGAAACACCTACACATACATTAACACAGAAACAGCACAATTCATCTCATATGACCTAGTAGTCCTGTAGAGCTCTTTAACATCCACACAATATACTCTACATTACATCCTCCATATAATTCATCTCATATGACCTAGTAGAACTGTAGATTTCTTTAACATCCACACAGTATATCTGGGTCTCCCTGTTCTGTCCCTATGTGTCCACTGCCCTGCAGAGCCCCAACCCAACACATCCCACTCAGCTTTAGGATCTGAGTGAAACATTCATTATTGGTTTCAGGTGTATTAGGTCAAGGCCAGAGTGACAACCCACAGGACAGCAGACCCCCAGGGCAGGATGGAACAACCCAGCAGCTATTGAAAACAGGAAGTGGGCATCTTTTCAATACAGACTCCTTTTGTTGTACTGTTTTCAATATAAAACATCCAGACCTTATTCAAGTTGTCCAATAAACCCTTATAAGAGGTGAACTCAAGCAGTAGAAAGTTAGAGGTGATATTATAGGACACACTATGTGTAACTTTGCTGCTCTGACAGCAGTTTCCTGTGAAGTTTTTCTAATGTCAGTGTTTCCTGTTGTTATGTGGGTTTAACTGATCTTATCTGCTTAAAGGTTTGTCACGTCATAGATGTGACCTGAGTCAAACTCAACAGGCCTGATGCTATATGTCAGGAAGAGAGAGAGAACGAGAGAGAGAAAGGAGGGAGTAGTGGAGAGAGAGAGGAGGAGAGGGGACAGAGGAGAGAGTAGTGGAGAGAGAGGAGGGAGGGACAGAGGAGAGAGTAGTGGAGAGAGAGAGGAGGGGAGGGGACAGAGGAGAGAGTAGTGGAGAGAGAGAGAGAGAGAGGGGACAGAGGAGAGAGAAGTGGAGAGAGAGAGGAGGAGGAGACATAGGAGAGAGTAGTGGAGAGAGAGAGGAGGGGAGGGGACAGAGGAGAGAGTAGTGAGAGAGAGAGGAGGGGACAGAGGAGAGAGTAGTGGAGAGAGAGAGGAGGGGAGGGACAGAGGAGAGAGTAGTGGAGAGAGAGATGAGGGAGGGACAGAGGAGAGAGTAGTGGAGAGAGAGGAGGGAGGGACAGAGGAGAGAGTAGTGGAGAGAGAGAGGAGGGGAGGGATAGAGGAGAGAGTAGTGGAGAGAGAGAGGAGGGGAGGAGACAGAGGAGAGAGTAGTGGAGAGGGAGAGAGAGAGGAGGGGACAGAGGAGAGAGAGCGGAGAGAGAGGAGGGGAGGGGACAGAGGAGAGAGTAGTGGAGAGAGAGAGGAGGGAGGGACAGAGGAGAGAGAGTGGGAGAGAGAGAGGAGGGGAGGGGACAGATGAGAGTAGTGGAGAGAGAGAGGGGAGGGCAGAGGAGAGAGTGAGTGGAGAGAGAGAGGAGGGGAGGGGACAGAGGAGAGAGTAGTGGGAGAGAGGAGGGGGAGGGGACAGAGGAGAGAGTAGTGGAGAGAGAGAGAGGAGGGGAGGGACAGAGGAGAGAGTAGTGGAGAGAGAGAGAGAGGAGGGGACAGAGGAGAGAGGAGGGGGGGGACAGAGGAGAGAGTAGTGAGAGAGAGTGAGGAGGGGAGAGGACAGAGGAGAGAGTAGTGGAGAGAGAGAGGAGGGGAGGGCAGAGGAGAGAGTAGTGGAGAGAGAGAGGAGGGGAGGGCAGAGGAGAGAGTAGTGGAGAGAGAGAGGAGGGCAGGGGACAGAGAGAGAGTAGTGGAGAGAGAGAGGAGGGGAGGGGACAGAGGAGAGAGAGTGGAGACAGAGGAGGGAGGGAACAGAGAGAGAGTAGTGGAGAGAGAGAGGAGGGAAGGGGACAGAGGAGAGAGTAGTGGAGAGAGAGAGGAGGGAGGGACAGAGGAGAGAGAGAGGAGGGGAAGAGGAGAGAGTAGTGGAGAGAGAGAGGAGGGAGGGAACAGAGGAGAGAGTAGTGGAGAGAGAGAGGAGGGGAGGGGACAGAGAGAGAGTAGTGGAGAGAGAGGATGGGAGGGACAGAGGAGAGAGGAGTGGAGAGAGAGGAGGGGAGGGGACAGAGGAGAGAGTAGTGGAGAGAGAGAGGAGGGGAGGGACAGAGGAGAGAGTAGTGGAGAGAGAGAGGAGGGGAGGGGACAGAGAGAGAGAGTAGTGGAGAGAGGAGGGGAGGGGACAGAGGAGAGAGGAGTGGAGAGAGAGGAGGGGGAGGGACAGAGGAGAGAGTAGTGGAGAGAGAGAGGAGGGGAGGGGACAGAGGAGGGGGTAGTGGAGAGAGAGAGGAGGGGAGGGGACAGGCCAAGGGAAGTAGGCGTGATGAGGGTGCTGCAGTGACCCCCAAAAAATACAAGAATACAAACATTTAAATTGAATCTTTTACTTTTTGGAAAACCATTTCCCCCCCTAGTAGTCCAGTACTGTATCAGCGGTTTGATAAACTCTTCTGTAGAGAGCCCAAAATAACATTATTTCTATGGGCTTGCATCCTAATCCCTACCTGTAGTCTACCTACCTCTGGTATAATAGATTTCCACCTCTCACTCCATCAGTGTTTCTCTGTCTGCATCCTAATCCCTACCTGTAGTCTACCTACCTCTGTCTGCATCCTAATCCCTACCTGTAGTCTACCTACCTCTGGTATAATGCATTTCCACCTCTCACTCCATCAGTGTTTCTCTGTCTGCATCCTAATCCCTACCTGTAGTCTACCTACCTCTGTCTGCATCCTAATCCCTACCTGTAGTCTACCTACCTCTGTCTGCATCCTAATCCCTACCTGTAGTCTGGTATAATGCATTTCCACCTCTACTCCATCAGTGTTTCTCTGTCTGCATCCTAATCCCTACCTAGTCTACCTACCTCTGGTATAATGCATTTCCACCTCTCACTCCATCAGTGTTTCTCTGTCTGCATCCTAATCCCTACCTGTAGTCTATTTTACCTCTGGTAGTCTCTCCTACCTCTGTCTGCATCCTAATCCCTACCTGTAGTCTACCTACCTCTGTCTGCATCCTAATCCCTACCTGTAGTCTACCACCTCTGGTATAATGCATTTCCACCCTCTCACTCCATCAGTGTTGCTCTGTCTGCATCCTAATCCCTACCTGTACCTCTGTCTGCACCTAATCCCTACCTGTCTGCATCCTAATCCCTACCTGTAGTCTACCTACCTCTGGTATAATGCATTTCCACCTCTCACTCCATCAGTGCTGCTTGTCCATCTTTCCTGAATTAAAGATGAACAGATCAATATTGTTGGCATAAGGTCATTAAAAGGTCAACTAAATGATTTAGTTATAGTGTGGATGTACTCTGGGGCTGTTTTTAGTATGTAATGAGCACCCAGATGCTGCGTATTCAACACAATAATATCAGACAGACCAGCTGGCCCGTGCTGCCCGTGTTGACTACTATGTTGCAATATGAATATTATCAGAGTTGTCATTGATACTAAATGTTTCAGTTTCTCCGAGCCGCATCGTTCATTTATACAATGTTTCAATATTATCAGAGACACCTTGTTGATGCAATGCTTCAGTGTTCACAGAATGTTTCCTTTCCTGGAGAATAATGCAGACAGGCAAATACAACATGATCTGGGTGCAGACATCATTAGGAACATCTCTGAATGCAGAGCAACAATGTAGGTGGGAAGAACATGAGACAATGACACTGTCATAGTCCACTATACGAACCGCTCCACAAGGGTGACTTCATATACATTATAGCAGGGGGTCAACAACGTTTTTCATGAGTGACAATTTACAATTTATCCTACAATTTCTAAAGACCTGCGTGACTGTAATTATTTCCATATTATTCATGTAGATTATAGCAGGGGGGCGGCAACGTTTTTCAATGTTCAAATGATCCTCCCATTTCTAAAGATCTGCGTGCGTGTATAACACCCCACCCAGCAGAATGTCGACCAATCACGTTCACGTTGTCATGCTGCGTCACGCGGTTGCTAAACCAATCATCACGTAATCCCTTCTCAAAGTCAGTGTACTTTATGTCGAGAAACTCTGTTTTCATCAAAAGTACGTTCTGTCACGATTCCAAAGCTATACGATACTACAGACAGCAAGTTAATTATCTCACATCTCACGTCGCCCAGAATGCACCGCGTGGGCCAATGACGTAACATCGTCAACGTTGTTGGGTTTTTGAGCTAGTGCCCAGTAGACTCCATTCACTCCGTGAAGGAGAGCGATCCCTGTCCCAGAGTCGCCCAGAATGCACCGCGTGGGCCAAAGACGTAGGTTCGTCAACGTTTCCCATCTCCTCAAAAGTATATCTGCCGTTGTGATTTAAACTCCACTCTGGGAGACACATCGATCTGCAGGTTGAACATGGTGAGATTGGAGACTCCTAAATTGATAGTGCAGTTTGTTTAGGTGATTTAACAGCTAGTTAGCTACTTCACATGCTGATATTGTCTTTGGTATTATTGTGTGTAGATACATTTAGCTAGCCAGCCAGCCCACACAGAGAGCATTGCATTGTGGATGTTGTAGTCGATTTGAGCTGCAACAGATTTCCTCAACGATTTTCCATCTTGTTACCAACCTTATTATTAGGGAAGCACCGATAGTACATTTATGGCCGATACCGATATCCAATATTTTCCTTTCCAAAAAGAAACCATACCGATAACCGATATAAAACATTTTGCGACCTTTTAAGCATTCTAGTACAGTTAAATAGTGAATGTCTGGGGGCATTTCTGTTAGTTTTTGCTGTTCTCCAAATACTACTTTCGAGTTTATAGTAAATTAGCTTCAACTGGTGGAGGGATTCGACACACCCCATTTAGCCATACCCTAGGTTTATCTGTATTTCTACACATCCCATTTAGCCATACCCTAGGTTTATCTGTATTTCTACACACCCCATTTAGCCATACCCTAGGTTTATCTGTATTTCTACACACCCCATTTAGCCATACCCTAGGTTTATCTGTATTTCTACACACCCCATTTAGCCATACCCTAGGTTTATCTGTATTTCTACACACCCCATTTAGCCATACCCTAGGTTTATCTGTATTTCTACACACCCCATTTAGCCATACCCTAGGTTTATCTGTATTTCTACACACCCCACAGCCATACCCTAGGTTTATCTGTATTTCTACACATCCCATTTAGCCATACCCTAGGTTTATCTGTATTTTTACAC
The DNA here is from genome assembly GCF_034236695.1 of Oncorhynchus nerka. Lineage (NCBI taxonomy): Eukaryota > Metazoa > Chordata > Actinopteri > Salmoniformes > Salmonidae > Oncorhynchus > Oncorhynchus nerka. Next base: position 41,093 of record NW_027039790.1, on the reverse strand, counting down.
ATCCCATTTAGCTCCATACAGGTACCTTTTACACAGCTAGGTTTAGCTGTATTTCTACAGCCCCAAACCTTCCCAGAGTAACCTTACACGACTGCATCACAGCTGCATAACATTTTAGCTAGACAACTATACTGATGCAGGTACCTTTTACACAGCTAGGCAACTATACTGATGCAGGTCCTTTTACACAGCTAGGCAACTATACTGATGCAGGTACCTTTTACACAGCTAGGCAACTATACTGATGCAGGTACCTTTTACACAGCTAGGCAACTATACTGATGCAGGTACCTTTTACACAGCTAGGCAACTATACTGATGCAGGTACCTTTTACACAGCTAGGCAACTATACTGATGCAGGTTCCTTTTACACAGCTAGGCAACTATACTGATGCAGGTACCTTTTACACAGCTAGGCAACTATACTGATGCAGGTACCTTTTACACAGCTAGGCAACTATACTGATGCAGGTACCTTTTACACAGCTAGACAACTATACTGATGCAGGTACCTTTTACACAGCTAGGCAACTATACTGATGCATTTTTACACAGCTAGGCAACTATACTGATGCAGGTACCTTTTACACAGTACTGATGCAGGTTTTACACAGCTAGGCAACTATACTGATGCAGGTACCTTTTACACAGCTAGCAACTATACTGATGCAGGTACCTTTTACACAGCTAGGCAACTATACTGATGCAGGTACCTTTTACACAGCTAGGCAACTATACTGATGCAGGTACCTTTTACACAGCTAGGCAACTATACTGATGCAGGTACCTTTTACACAGCTAGGCAACTATACTGATGCAGGTACCTTTTCACAGCTAGGCAACTAGCTGATGCAGGTACCTTTTATAGGCAACTATACTGATGCAGGTACCTTTTTTACACAGCTAGGCAACTATACTGATGCAGGTACCTTTTACACAGCTAGGCAACTATACTGATGCAGGTACCTTTTACACAGCTAGGCAACTATACTGATGCAGGTACCTTTTACACAGCTAGGCAACTATACTGATGCAGGTACCTTTTACACAGCTAGGCAACTATACTGATGCAGGTACCTTTTACACAGCTAGGCAACTATACTGATGCAGGTACCTTTTACACAGCTGCAACTATACTGATGCAGGTACCTTTTACACAGCTAGGCAACTATTGATGCAGGTACCTTTACACAGCTAGGCAACTATACTGATGCAGGTCCTTTTACACAGCTAGGCAACTATACTGATGCAGGTATTTACACAGCTAGCAACTCCATACTGATGCAGGTACCTTTTACACAGCTAGGCAACTATACTGATACACAGCAGGTACCTTTACACAGCTAGGCAACTATACTGAGTGCAGGTACCTTTTACACAGCTAGGCAACTATACTGATGCAGGTACCTTTACACAGCTAGGCAACTATACTGATGCAGGTACCACACAGCTAGGCAACTATACTGATGCAGGTACCTTTTACACAGCTAGGCAACTATACTGATGCAGGTACCTTTTACACAGCTAGGCAACTATACTGATGCAGGTACGTTTTACACAGCTAGGCAACTATACTGATGCAGGTACCTTTACACAGCTAGGCAACTATACTGATGCAGGTACCTTTACACAGCTAGGCAACTATACTGATGCAGGTTACGTTTTACACAGCTAGGCAACTATACTGATGCAGGTACCTTTTACACAGCTAGGCAACTATACTGATGCAGGTACCTTTACACAGCTAGGCAACTATACTGATGCAGGTCCTTTTACACAGCTAGGCAACTATACTGATGCAGGTTTTTTACACAGCTAGGCAACTATACTGATGCAGGTCCTTTACACAGCTAGGCAACTATACTGATGCAGGTACCTTTTTACACAGCTAGGCAACTATACTGATGCAGGTACCTTTTACACAGCTAGGCAACTATACTGATGCAGGTACCTTTTACACAGCTAGGCAACTATACTGATGCAGGTACCTTTACACAGCTAGGCAACTATACTGATGCAGGTACCTTTACACAGCTAGGCAACTATACTGATGCAGGTAGTTTACACAGCTTGGCAACTATACTGATGCAGGTACCTTTTACACAGCCAGGCAACTATACTGATGCAGGTACCTTTACACAGCTAGGCAACTATACTGATGCAGGTACCTTGTTCCATCAGCTAGGCAACTATACTGATGCAACCTTTTACACAGCTAGGCAACTATACTGATGCAGGTATTTTCACAGCTAGGCAACTATACTGATGCAGGTACCATTTTACACAGCTAGGCAACTATACTGATGCAGGACCTTTTACACAGCTAGGCAACTATACTGATGCAGGTACATTTACACAGCTAGGCAACTATACTGATGCAGGTACCTTTTACACAGCTAGGCAACTATACTGATGCAGGTCCCTTTTACACAGCTAGGCAACTATACTGATGCAGGTCCCATTTTACACAGCTAGGCAACTATACTGATGCAGGTCCTTTACACAGCTAGCAACTAGGTTGATGCAGGTATTTTACACAGCTAGGCAACTATACTGATGCAGGTATTTTACACAGCTAGGCAACTATACTGATGCAGGTACCTTTACACAGCTAGGCAACTATACTGATGCAGGTACCTTTACACAGCTAGGCAACTATACTGATGCAGGTACCTTTACACAGCTAGGCAACTATACTGATGCAGGTACATTTTACACAGCTAGGCAACTATACTGATGCAGGTACCTTTTACACAGCTAGGCAACTATACTGATGCAGGTACCTTTTACACAGCTAGGCAACTATACTGATGCAGGTACCTTTTACACAGCTAGGCAACTATACTGATGCAGGTACCTTTTACACAGCTAGGCAACTATACTGATGCAGGTACCTTTACACAGCTAGGCAACTATACTGATGCAGGTACCTTTTACACAGCTAGGCAACTATACTGATGCAGGTACCTTTTACACAGCTAGGCAACTATACTGATGCAGGTACCTTTACACAGCTAGGCAACTATACTGATGCAGGTACCTTTTACACAGCTAGGCAACTATACTGATGCAGGTACCTTTTACACAGCTAGGCAACTATACTGATGCAGGTACCTTTTACACAGCTAGGCAACTATACTGATGCAGGTACCTTTTACACAGCTAGGCAACTATACTGATGCAGGTACCTTTTACACAGCTAGGCAACTATACTGATGCAGGTACCTTTACACAGCTAGGCAACTATACTGATGCTGATGCAGGTACCTTTACACAGCTAGGCAACTATACTGATGCAGGTACCTTTTACACAGCTAGGCAACTATACTGATGCAGGATACCTTTTACACAGCTAGGCAACTATACTGATGCAGGTACCTTTTGCAGGTGGTCACATGCGGTTGGACACATGGAGGAGAGAATCATTTTCTCAGTTTCCTCAAAACCGTGTCTATTTGAAACAACTGCTGACAGCTACAGGGACATAAACACAAACATGCTGCCTGGAGACAAGTGTCCATGATAGTAGGATCGCCAGGTCAGTTTAGTCGTGAGCTTGTGCTAAATGTGGCTAGTTAGCTAGCTTGCTAACCTAGCCAATGAGTGTGTGTGAAAGAAATAGTCAAATAAGTTATGCTAGTTACTACCCCTGATAACTTTCCCAAATAATAATGTTTGAAAGAGTGTGAGTGTGTATGCTAGATAAATAGTAATGGAAATGGTAGATACACATTATACATTTTTCACTGAGACATCATGGCGTGTCCATCAATTTAAATCCCAACTTGTAAGGAAAGAATAAATATGAAAAAAATCCACAATATATTGGACAGAACTATGAGGTCTAAAGGTCTGTCTTTCCAAGACATTCTGTTCATCTGCAAGCAGATCTGATGATTGTAGATGGAGGGAGAACCTGTTATTTACAATGGAAGAATATAACTTCCTGTAGCCTATATAATGTAACAATGACAATCATCCCTTCATATATACTGTAGTTGAAGGTTATTTTAGTGTCATAAAAAGTGTTCATTAAAACAGATCAGGATGTTTGGTGGAAGGATTCAGTGTAGATGTTCTGCTGTGTATCGAGGGGTTTATATGAAAGTGGTAGATTTGTAATTCTTTACCAGAGAAAGTTCTGAATTACTTTTCTTTGGGTGACCTCAGTCTTTGACAATTCAGCTACTTTGTTAACAGTCCTACTGTAATGTTCTGGGTGTAGCTGGTGCAGAGGAGTCAGGACAGTAGAGATGAGTAACACATGTAACGTTACTCAAATATTCCAATAACGTGTCGTAAATACCGAGCCCACAGTAACAGACCAAACATACATAAAACAATCCCGCACAAAAACCATGGGGAAAACAGAGGGTTAAATAATGAACATGTCATTTGGAATTGGAACCAGGCGTGTAAAACAAAGACAAAACAAATGGAAAATGAAAAATGGATCAGCGATGGCTAGAAGGCCGGTGACGATGGCTAGAAGGCCGGTGGCGATGGCTAGAAGGCCGGTGGCGATGGCTAGAAGGCTGGTGGCGATGGCTAGAAGGCCGGTGGCGATGGCTAGAAGGCCGGTGACGATGGCTAGAAGGCTGGTGGCGATGGCTAGAAGGCCGGTGGCGAAGGGAAGAAGGCCGGTGGCGATGGCTAGAAGGCCGGTGACGTCGCTGCCCGAACAAGGAGCGGGACCGACTTCTGTGGAAGTTGTAACAGTACCCCCCCTTGACACGCAGGGCAATCCGGATGGAGATGGTGGAACTCCCGCAGCAACGAAGGGTCCAAAACGTCCTCCACCGGCACCCAGCATCTCTCCTCCGGACCGTACCCCTCCCACTCCATGAGGTGCTGAAGGACTTTCGCCCGACGCCGAGTCCAGTATGGCTCGAAAAGCATACACCGGGCCCAGCCACCACCGGCCTGAGGAGAGACACATGGAACGAGGGGTTAATACGGTAATCGGGGGGAAGATGTAACCTGTAGCAAACCTCTTTCACTCTCCTCAGGACTTTGAATGGCCCCACAATCCGCGGGCCCAGCTTCCGTCAGGGCAGGCGGAGGGGCAGGTTTCGGGTCGAGAGCCAGACCGGTGAAAACCAGAGGTATGGCTGACCGAGGCCCCAGACGTTCCATGAACGCCCTCCAGACCCTTGATGTGAACTGGGGACCTCGATCAGACACTGTATCCTCAGGCACCCCATAGTGCCCATAAGACATGTATAAACAGGGTCTCCTCAGTCTGTAGGGCCGTAGGGAGACTGGAAAAAGGAAGGAGACCGCAGGACTTAGAGAACTGATCCACAACGACCAGGATCGTGAGGGAGGAAGATCCTTGAGGAAGTCCACAGAAAGGTGCGACCAAGGTCGTTGTGGAATGGGTAAGGGCTGTAACGTCCTCTGGGCAGGTGGAGGGAGTGGGCTCTGTACGTAACGCCCGCTCGATGTCTGCGTCCAGCTCCCACACTACCGGTGCCACCAGGCAAGAGGCCGGAAGTTCGGGAGTGTGATCTATGGACCGCTCCTCTGTGTCATACATCCGGGACAGTGCATCTGCCTTAGCGTTCTGGGAACCTGGTCTGTAGGACAGTGCGTCTGCCTTAGCATTCTGGGAACCTGGTCTGTAGGACAGTGCGTCTGCCTTAGCATTCTGGGAACCTGGTCTGTAGGACAGTGCGTCTGACTTAGCGTTCTGGGAACCTGGTCTGTAGGACAGTGCGTCTGCCTTAGCGTTCTGGGAACCTGGTCTGTAGGACAGTGTGTCTGCCTTAGCGTTCTGGGAACCTGGTCTGTAGGACAGTGCGTCTGTCTTAGCGTTCTGGGAACTGTTGATGATGGGATATGTAGATAGGGCGAGTCGGTCAAGGATCGATTCGGACAAGGTGGTCAATTATATGACAAGCGACAGTTTATTCAGAGTAAAGATATCTGGTACAACGTATACGGGCTATTTCATTTGGCCTCACAAAAGAACCATCAGAAAAGAGCGTCGATAACAGATTGTAAGCATGTTATGTACAGTACAAAAAAGTGGGTTGAGTCTGAAAGTCCCTGGCTTTTGATTGGCCACAGTTGAGGTGTTGTCTTCTTGGATTGGTCCTGTTGAACCGTCCGTCGTTCCTCCGGGTCTCGCTCTCGTTCTCAGTCACACAATGTTCGGCTAGGAAGGAGATTTTGTGTGTGCGCTGGTTTCTGCAAGTCAAGGCTGTCTCTTCCTCCCAATGTGTGGGTGTATGTCTTATCTGTGTGTCCTCGGCAGTTAGTGTGTGTAATGTGTGTGTGCTGTGTGTGTGGGTGTGGGAGCTATCCTATATGGGACCTAACATGTTTTACTGTGAAAATACGTTGTCTCAGTTATAGCAATGTAATAGCAGTAGGCTGGTCATTTGCATAAGAAATAGCACTTCCTTACAAATCCCTCTCTTCACATCTCCCCAGAGACGTGACACAACCTAACTAGATCCAGACACAAAAAGAAAACTTTTCCCAGAAGGAAAAGTTTTGTGATTCCCTCTCTTCACATCTCCTAAGAGATGTGACATAAACTAGGCAAGTCAGGCGGAATGGTCCACATGCCCCCTCTTCCCAATTCAGAAGAGGCACGACATAGAATGGAGAAGCTCAAAAGCAGTAAAAGCAACGGGATCCTCCTCCTCATATTCGGGTTCCGTTTCCCTAAAAGGGGAAACATCTGGGAAGGGCTTGCTGGGTCAATGGCCTTAGATATAACTCTAGTAGTGAGTGAGCGAATGCAACAGCAGCCGCACAACACTAAAATGGCTGCAAAAACTGAAAGATGGGTCTCATGCTCCATACCGTTATCTCGCACCTGGCTCCTGTTATCTAACAAAAGACCGCTTGTTCTCGCAACCCCACGCTCTGAATGTGCCCTCCTCCCAACTCATTTGAACAGTTCGTCTTCATGCTACTCTGTATTTTTCCATCATGAGAAAGTCCCATGGCCCTGATACTTTTAACAATGTTTCAAATCAGCTAGGTTGCATAAAACATACATACATCCACACAAGGCAACAGCAGATAATATTCAATCATATATATGGTAATGGCTATAATGTAAAATACAGGATCCAACAGAACCTGGTCTGTAGGACAGTGTGTCTGCCTTAGCCTTCTGGGAACCTGGTCTGTAGGACAGTGCGTCTGCCTTAGCGTTCTGGGAACCTGGTCTGTAGGACAGTGTGTCTGCCTTAGCCTTCTGGGAACCTGGTCTGTAGGACAGTGCGTCTGCCTTAGCGTTCTGGGAACCTGGTCTGTAGGACAGTGTGTCTGCCTTAGCCTTCTGGGAACCTGGTCTGTAGGACAGTGCGTCTGCCTTAGCGTTCTGGGAACCTGGTCTGTAGGACAGTTTGTCTGCATTCTGGGAACCTGGTCTGTAAGACAGTGTGTCTGCCTTAGCGTTCTGGGAACCTGGTCTGTAGGACAGTGCGTCTGCCTTAGCGTTCTGGGAACCTGGTCTGTAGGACAGTGCGTCTGCCTTAGCGTTCTGGGAACCACCACCTTGCCTGGCGAGGGTTCAGTCTCCACCTTGTCTGGCGAGGGTTCAGTCTCCACCTTGCCTGGCGAGGGTTCAGTCTCCACCTTGCCTGGCGAGGGTCAGTCTCGCCTGGCGAGGGTTCTCCACCTTGCCTGGCGAGGGTTCAGTCTCCACCTCGCCTGGCGAGGGTTCGCGCTGCCCGGATGTACTCCAGATTGCGGTGTTCAGTCCAGATGAGAGAAGGGTGTTTAGCCCTCTCAAGCCAATGTCTCCACGCCTTCAGAGCCTTGACAACAGCCAACAGCTCCCGATCCCCGAAAAGAAAGCACAGGGGCGGAGCATTAGTGGCATACCCGAGCGCTGAGGGAGCACGGCTCCTATCCCAGATCCGGATGAGCCAGCAGGGAGCCGAGGTAAACAGAGCCCTCTGGTGACCAAAACCCTGTCCGCATCAGCCGTCCACTCCAGTCGAACCAGTCCCCCTTCAGCAATGAGGTAATGGGAGTTGCTACCGGTAGTAGTTGAACAAAGCCCTGGATAAACCTCCGGTAGTAGTTGGCTACCTGACTAAACCTGACTGGCAAAGCCCTGGATAAACCTCCGGTAGTAGTTGGCTACCTGACCAAAGCCCTGGATAAACCTCCGGTAGTAGTTGGCTACCTGACCAAAGCCCTGGATAAACCTCTGGTAGTAGTTGGCTACCTGACCAAAGCCCTGGATAAACCTCCGGTAGTAGTTGGCTACCTGACCAAAGCCCTGGATAAACCTCCGGTAGTAGTTGGCTACCTGACCAAAGCCCTGGATAAACCTCCGGTAGTAGTTGGCAAACCATAGAAACCGCTGCACCTCCTTTACCGTGGTGGGAGTCGGCCAATTACACACAGCTGAAATGCAGTCACTCTCCATCTCCACCCCTGAAGTGGAAATGCAGTCACTCTCCATCTCCACCCCTGAAGTGGAAATGCAGTCACTCTCCATCTCCACCCCTGAAGTGGAAATGCAGTCACTCTCCATCTCCACCCCTGAAGTGGAAATGCAGTCACTCTCCATCTCCACCCCTGAAGTGGAAATGCAGTCACTCTCCATCTCCACCCCTGAAGTGGAAATGCAGTCACTCTCCATCTCCACCCCTGAAGTGGAAATGCAGTCACTCTCCATCTCCACCCTGAAGTGGAAATGCAGTCACTCTCCATCTCCACCCCTGAAGTGGAAAATAGGAAGGAGATGGACTGTTCATTTCTAAGGCTTCCATCTCCACCCCTGCACCAGGGAAGTGTATATCAGAATGATATATATACACCACTACACCCTGCCCCTGCAGGTCCCGGAAAATCTCGTCTACAAAGGCCTGGAAGACATCAACCTCGGCATGACAAGGTCCACCCCTAAATGAAGTGGAAATGCAGTCATTTCTGAAGAAGCCATCTCCACCCCTGAAGTGAGAAAGGTAGCTGTACCTCACAGTGGTTGATACCTTGATAGTCAATGCAGGGCGCAGACCGCCATCCTTCTTCACCGCCAGAACAAGGACAGGGACCGACTTCGGCGGAAGTCGTGACACCTACAACTGTCACCTTATGTAACAACTGATTTACTTAACTAAAGGCACATCTCAATATGTGGTCCAGGTGTCTTAGTGTTCCTATAGAAACCTGTGTCCAAACTCAGCATTAAATAGCATCTAATCAGAATAGTGTACAGAGCTGAGTTATTACAGCTATTTAAATTTACATTACGCTTCTTATCCAGTGTTTATTGACATCCAGTGTCATCTAAATCTTTTAAGGGGAGGGGGTGAGAAAAATCTTAAAGACTGTTGCCTATTGAGGGAGTTTGTTCCACCATTATCAGTTTTGACTGGGCTGAACTGTACTTCCTCATCTGATTGGACTGAACGATGCCCTTGTTTGGGTGTAGGGCCTGATCAGAGCCTGGATGTTGTTAGATCACAGCTCCGAGGCAAGCACCATGGTCTGAGCGGATGGACTTCAACTGGAAGCCAGTGGAGGGAGCGGAGGAGCGGGGTTGAGAGAACTTGGGAAGGTTGAACACCAGATCCTGGATGATGTAATGCCAACAGGTGAGTAATCCAGACGGGAGATGACAAGTGCCTGATTGTTTATTTAAATGTAACTAGATCCATGTTGAGTGTGAACACATCTGATTGGACTAGATCCATGTTGAGGTGAGAGACGTCTGATTGGACTAGATCCATGTTGAGGTGAGACACTTCTGAGACCAGATCCGTCTGATTGGACTAGATCCATGTTGAGGTGAGACACGTCTGATTGGACTAGATCCATGTTGAGGTGAGACACGTCTGATTGACTAGATCCATGTTGAGGTGAGACACGCCTGATTGGACTAGATCCATGTTGAGGTGAGACACGTCTGATTGGACTAGATCCATGTTGAGGTGAGACACGTCTGATTGGACTAGATCCATGTTGAGGTGAGACCATACCATGTCTTTATTGGTTTGTATGAGAAGGCAGTTTGGGAGAAGGTGGTGGACTGTTTGAAGATTCTACAGTTCCCTGGTGGAGGTTCTTGGAACACTGATATTTAAGTCTGAGGTTGAAGAAAACAAATTTGGTGCTGCAATGTTGTGTGTTATCTTGAATACCAGGCAGATGTTGGAGTACAGACTGAAATGGAGAGGGGAGAAGAGGAGAAGAAGAGGAGGAGAGGAGAAGGGGAGAAGAGGAGAAGAGAGGGGAGAAGAGGAGAACAGAGGAAAGGAGAGGAGAAGGAGAAGTGAGGGGGAGAAGAGTAGATGATAGGCAGAATAGGAGAAGAGGACAAGAGGAGAGAGAGAGAGGAGGGAGGGAAGAAGAGGAGAGGAGGGGAGAGGGGGAGAAGAGGAGAAAGGGAGAAGGGGGAGAAGAGGAGAAGAGAGGGGGGGAGAAGAGAGAGGGGAGAAGAGGAGAGAGAGGGAGAAGAGGAGAAGAGAGAAGGGGAGAGAAGAGGAAAGGGGGAGAATAGTAGAAGGGGGGGAAGAGTAGAGGGGGGAGAAGAGAGGGGGAGAATAGGGCAGGGGAAGAAGAGGAGAAGAGAGGGGGAGAAGAGGAGAAGAGAGACTGGGAGAAAAGGAGAGGAGAGGGGGAGAATAGGGGAGGGGTAGGAGAAGAGAGACTGGTACATGAGTAGAGGAGAATAGAGGGTCAGCAGAGGAGAGGGGGAGAAGAGGAGAGGAGAGGGATAGATGAGGGGGAGAAAAGGGGGGTGAAGAGGAGAATAGAGACTGGGAGACGAAGAGAGGAGAATAGGAAAGGGAGAGGGAGGGGAGGAGAAGAGAGGGGGAGAAGAGGAGAAGAGAGGGTCAGAAGAGGAGAAGAGAGGGAGGGAGAAGAGGCTGGAGAAGAGGGGAGGGGAGAAGACGAGAGGAGGGGATGGGAGAAGACGAGAGAGGGAGATGAGGAGAGGGAGGGGAGAAGAGGATAGTGGAGAAGAGGAGAAGAGAGGGGAGGAGAGGAGGAGAGAGGATAAGGTGAGAAGAGGAGAGGGGGAGGAGAAAATAGGTGGGAGAAGAGGAGAGGAGAGGGGGAGGAGAAGAGAGGGGGAGATAAGGTGATTGGGGAGGAGAGAGGAGAGGAGGAGAAAAGGAGAGGGGAGGGGGAGAAGAGGAAAGGGGGAGAAGAGGAGAGGGAGAAGAAGGGGAGAAGGGAGAGGGGGAGAAGAGAGGGGAGAAGAGAAGAGAGGGGGAGAAAAGGAGAAGAGAGGGGGAAGAAGAAGGAGAAGAGAGGAGAGAGAAGGAGAAGAGAGGGGGAAAGAGGAGAAGAGAGGTGGAGAAGAAGATGAGAGGGGGAAGAGAGAGAAGAGAAGAGGGGTAGAATTGGGGAGAAGAGGAGAAGAGAGGAGGGGGAAGAGAGGAGAAGAGAGGGGGGAGAGAAGAAGGAGAAGAGAGGGGGAGAAGAGAAGAAGGGGAAGAGGGGGGAAGAGAGGGGGAGAAGAGGGGAAGAGAGGGGAGAAAAGTAGAGGTGGGAGGGAGGGGAAGAAGTGGAGAAGGGAGGGAGGAGAAGAACGGGGGGAGAAGGGAGGGAGGAGAAGATCAGAGGGGGGGGGGAAGAGGAGAAGAGAGGTGGAGAAGAGGAGAGGGGGATTTGAGGAGAAGAGAGGGAGAGAAGAGAGGGGGAGGAGAGGAGGGGAAGAAGAGGAGAGGGGAAAAGAGGGGGAGAAGAAGAGAGGTGGAGAAGAGGAAGAGAGGTGGAGAAGAGAAGAGGAGAAGGGGAGAGGGAGGGGGAGAAGAGGAGAAGAGAGGAGAGGGGAGGAGAGAGAGAGGAGGAGAGAGGAGAGGAGAAGAGGAAAGGGGGAGAGGAGGAGAGGGGTGAAAAGGAGAAGAGAGGGGAGAAGAGGAGAAGAGAGGGGAGAGGAGGAGAAGATCAGAGGTGGGAGGGGAGGGGAAGAAGAGGAGAGGGGGAGAAGAGAAGAGAGTGGGGAGAAGAGGAGAGGGGGGAGAAGAGGAGAAGGGGGAGAAGAGGAGAAGAGAGGGAGGGGAGAGAAGAGGGGGAAGAGAGGAGAAGAGAGGGAGAGAATATGGAGATAGAGGGGGAGAAGAGTAGAAGAGAGGGGTTAAGAGGGGGAAAAGAGTAGAGGGGGAAAAGAGGAGAGGGGAGTTGAGGAGAAGAGAGAGGGGGAGAAGGGGGAGAAGAGGAGAGGGGGAGAAGATGAAGAGAGAGGGGGGAGAAGAGGAGAGGGGGAGAAGATGAAGAGAGAGGGGGAGAAGATGAAGAGAGAGGGGATAAGAGAAGAGAGAGGGGGAGAAGAGGAGGGGGATAAGATGAAGAGGAGAGGGGAGAAAGGGGGTGGGTGAAGAGAAGGGAGAGGAGTAGAGGAGAGGGGCGAGGAGAGGGGAGGAGAGGAGAGGAGAAGAGGAGGGGAGAAGAGAAGGAGAAGAAGAGGAGAGTAGAGGAGAGGGGCGAGGAGAGGAGAGGGGAGGAGAGGAGGGGGAGAAGGGGAGAAGAGAGGGGGAGAAGGGGAGAAGAGAGGGGTTGAAGAGGAGTAGAGAAGGGAGGAGAGCGGAGAAGAGGAGGAGAGAGAGGTTGAAGCGGAGGAGAGAGGAGGAGAGGTGCGAGGAGTGGAGAGGAGAGAGGAGAAGAGAGGGGGAGAAGAGTAGAGGTGGGAGGAGAGGGGAGAGGAGAAGAGAGGGATTGAAGAGGAGGAGAGAGGGGGAGAAGAGTAGAGGTGGGAGGAGAGGGGAGAAGAGGAGAAGAGTAGAGGAGAGGGGCGAAGAGGAGAGGGGAGAGGGAAGGAGAGGGGGAGTTTATTAACTCAATTCTACTGACAATGTTTGTCTATGGAGATTGCATGGCTGAGTGCTTGATTTTATACATCTGTCAGGAAGGGGTGTGGCTGAAATAGAGTCCACTAATTTGAAGGGGTGTCCACATACTTTTGTATATATAGTGTATGTACACATGGGTGTTGTTGCACCATACCAACGATAAGCCTGTCTTCCTCATCACATCATGAAAGGTCATGTTGATGTTCATTTAACCTCTGTCTCTCTCTTCCTCTGACTCCTCCCTTTCTCCTTTGTTTCTCTCTTTCTCCTCTGTCTCTCTCTTCCTCTGACTCCTCCCTTTCTCCTCTGTCTCTCTCTTTCTCCTCTGTCTCTCTCTTCCTCTGACTCCTCCCTTTCTCCTTTGTGTCTCTCTCTCTCTTTCTCTCTCTTTGTCCTCTGTCTCTCTCTTTCTCCTCAGATCTCCAGGCTCAAAGCGTCAGTCCACTAGGTAGGTAGAGTATAAATCTACAGTGATTATAGCAGTTCAATATTAGTCAACTTTATTATCCCACATGGAGAAATGCATGTGTCCATACAAACCATTCTATAACCCAATAACAAGTAGTGTTTTATGGAACTACTAATACTTGTCAACCACAAAGCATCACTGCTGTTAGAATAACAGAATCACTGTCATCATCTGTCCTCACCACTGTGTTTTCCTCTCTGCTGTTTACAGCTGAACTCTCAGTCAGACTGGTGAATGGGACCACTTCCTGTTCTGGGACAGTGGAAGTCTTCTACAGAGGAGAGTGGTTAAGTAAATGTTATGGGTGGTGGAGCATGATGAGAGAGGTTAAGGTTGTGTGTAGAGAGGTGGACTGTGGGAATCCTGTATCTGAATCTGATTGAAGATGGAAGAGAGGAGGTGTAGTGGAGATGAGTCTTCTATTAGACAGTGTGGCAGAAGAAGAGTAAGAACTGGTATCTGTGATGGTGGATATTATCGTCATGTGACCTGTTCAGGTAAGAGACTGGTCATATTGAGAGATTTATTTATACATTATACAATATTACCATGTATCATGTTTTATGTGTTTTTATTTCATTTAAATAGAGGGAGAGATGTCAGATGTATTTAAACATTATATTTGTGTTTGTCATATTGGTTTATGGGAGATGTTCATGGGCAGATCATTGTAGTTCAGATGGTACTGAAGTGAAGCTGCCTGATGGATGTCCAGCTGTTTATTTTCTATAAAGTGAAGTGAACTTATTCCTGTCTCCTGCCTGCATTATTCCCAACCCGATCCTGAGTGACTAAGAACCCATTTCTACCTCTTACAGTATCAAACATAGCAAACTACAATCTTTTATCCAACATATTTGTGTTTAGTGTGACAGTGTCATCAACAAAACTGATTGAATGTTCAACCAACTCTTTTTCTCCAGAGTCTGTGCGGCTTGTGGATGGAGCTGGTCTCTGCTCTGGGAGAGTGGAGGTGAAGTCCAATCAGTCCTGGGCCTCAGTGTGTGAAGCTGACTTTGACCGGCAGGATGCAGAGGTAGTCTGTAGGGAGCTTGGCTGTGGGGCTCCTGCAGCTCTACAGGGGGGGCTCTATGGAGGAGGTGGGGGTCAGACCTGGGATAAAGAGTTCCAGTGTAAAGGCAAAGAGTCCCTTCTCCTGGACTGTGACACCTCAGACAGAGAGAACAACACCTGCCTACCTGGTAATGCTGTTGGACTCACCTGCTCAGGTAAGAAACAGTTTGTCACTCAATCAACATTGTTTCTCACCTGGAGTGAAGAATATGAGAGACAATATAGGTGTGTTAGTGAGAAAATAGTAAGATTACTGTCTCTCTCTTTTCTTTTCTCAGAGCCTGATGATGTGAGGCTGGTGGGAGGAGGCAGTCGCTGTGCTGGTGGAGTGGAGTGGTACTACCAGGGAGAGTGGAGGACTGTGGGAGCTGAGGACTGGGAGCAGGAGGATGTAGCTGCAGTAGTGTGTAGACAGCTGGGTTGTGGCTCCACTGTTTCAGCACTACGTGGAGACACCACTAGAGGGTTTGGAGTTTCCTGTCCTGGGTCTGAGTCTTCACTGAGGGAGTGTAGAAGAACGTATGATCTCCTTCCTGGACTCACAGTGATCTGCTCAGGTAATAACAAGATACACTATATGGCCAAATGTAGGTGGACATTATCAAATACAACTTAAATATCCCAGAATGCTTTTGTATTTGAGTGTTATCTCAGTGAACGTCTCTACTCACTACCACTGTCACATGTCATGTTATTGTCACATCTAAATGAGGAAAGTAGTTGAGGAGCTACGTTTTCTTTTTCTCTCCTCTTGTTCCAGATGTCCTGCTTCAGCCTGATATCAACATATGTTGTCTCAGTGACTGTAGGCCCACTACTCATGTTGCCCTGTGAGGGAGGGTGGCTGGCACTGTTACATGATGATGTTATTGTCATATCTATAGGAAACTAGTTGAAGAGGTTTTTCTTGTTCTCTTTTATTGTTCCAGATCTCCTGGTCCAGCCTGATATCTTCCTGACTGACCCAATGGGAAGGGTCTTCAGGGGCCACCAGGGGCCTGAGATGTTCAGGGGCTACAACTTCACCATCACCTGCTCCACTCAGCCACAGTACCCAGGAGGCTCCTTCCTCCTCACGTTCACCGGCTCCAACAGAACCCAGACCCAGCCAGCTGTCAATCACTCTGCTGCCTTCCTCTTCCCTGCTGCAGATGACTCCCACCAAGGGAACTACAGCTGTGTTTATGACAATTATGTTTTCTCTCATAACTTCTCCTCTGAGAGTGAGCTCCTCCCCCTCGCCATCACAGGTAACTGAACATGAACCAGACTTATAACTTTGTCATTGACAGATTTCCCACAGATCTATGTGATGATGATCAGTCCCCTCATCAAAGGTGTTTCTGTTTGCAGCCTCTCCTCTGCCAGCCTTCATTATCAGACACGTTGTAGTGCTGCTGATCCTACTGACATCCATCACCACCTCCTACCTGTACTACAAGGTAAAGACATTTACTCAGACGTTACAAGTCATTTAAACTAGAGGGTGAGGGGTAGAGGGAAGTAGAGAGAATGGAGATACCAGATAGTAAATGTCTGACTGTTGGTGCTGTGTCTCCCTAGCCCACCAGGAGGCAGAAGAGAGTGAACAGGGTGAGCAGCATGGATCTTTATGTCAATGCCATGGAGATGGTCTCTCTGAGCTCCAGAGCTGAAGCTGGACCGGGAGAGGAGAGAGCAGCCCAGGGGACGGAGTAGGAGGAGAAGGAATCTGACCCTACATGCTGATCTTAGGTCAGTTTTGTGTTTTAAATCGATGGTCAGCAGTGG
>NW_027039790.1:15000-20000 GCF_034236695.1 Oncorhynchus nerka | reverse complement strand
TACATGTATCAGTTAGTGTAGTAGGGTTTCTCACAGTATCTACCTCTGGTACCAAACATCTACATGTATCAGTTAGTGTAGTAGGGTTTCTCACAGTATCTACCTCTGGTACCAAACATCTACATGTATCAGTTAGTATAGTAGGGTTTCTCACAGTATCTACCTCTGGTACCAAACATCTACATGTATCAGTTAGTGTAGTAGGGTTTCTCACAGTATCTAACTCTGGGACCAAACGTCTTCATGTAACAGTTAGTGCAGTAGGGTTTCTCATCATGCTGAAACACAAAGCACATCTTAGTTCATGAGATACGTAGATACACACAGACAGACAGACCTTCTGCACTCCACTTCCTCCCTCCCCACCTCCCTCACTCCCCTCCCCCCTCCCCACTTCCCTCCCTCCACACCTCCCTCACTCCCTCCCTCCCTCCCCCTCCCCACCTCCCTCCCCTCCCCTCCCCCTCTCCACCTCCCCTCCCTCCCTCCCCCTCCCAACCTCCCTCCCCTCCCCACCTCCCTCCCTCCCTCCCTCCCTCACTCCCTCCCTCCCCCTGTCTTCGTACCTCAGCATGTTGTCCTGGGATCAGCTGTCTCTGACACTGTCTTTCCCTCCACTTCTCCATCTCTCCCCCTCACTCCCCCTTCCCTTCCCTTCCTCTCTCCCTCGCCTTCTCTCCCTGACTCACTCTCACTCCCCCTTCCCTTCCCTCTCTCCCCTCCCCTTCTCTCCCTGACTCACTATCACTCCCCCTTCCCTTCCCTCTCTCCCTCGCCTTCTCTCCCTGACTCACTCTCACTCCCCCTTCCCTTCCCTCTCTCCCCTCCCCTTCTTTCCCTGACTCACTCTCTCTCCCCTTTCCCTCCTAAGTGTCCCCCTCCGCTATACTCCCCTCCCTCTCAGCTTCCGTTCCTCCCTCCCCTTCTCTCCCTCCTCCTCTTCCCTCCATCCCACTTCTCTCCCTCCTCCTCTTCCCTCCATCCTCTCTCTCCATACCTCAGCATGTTGTCCCGGGGTCAACTGTCTCTGACACAGTTGACACTTCAGACACAGAGGGTGGTAGTCCCTCCCCAATGACCTCTTCTTCTCACCTGGAGCAATGGGGAGAGAGGATACCAAGGGGTTAGAGGTCAAATGTCTGTCATGGACCAATCTGGTTAGAGGATACCAGGGATTAGAGGTCAAATGTCTGTCATGGACCAATGGGGAGAGAGGATACCAGGGGTTAGAGGTCAAATGTCTGTCATTGACCAATCTGGTTAGAGGATACCAGGGGTTAGAGGTCACATATCTGACATGGACCTTTGGGGTTGGAGGATACCAAGGGTTAGAGGTCAAATGTCTGTCATGGACCAATCTGGTTAGAGGATACCAAGGGTTAGAGGTCAAATGTCTGTCATGGACCTTTGGGGTTGGAGGATACCAGGGATTAAATAAAAAATGTAATCAAATCAAATTGTATTTGTCACATGCGCCAAATACAACATGTGTAGTAGACCTTACAGTGAAATGCTGAATACAACAGGTGTAGTAGACCTTACAGTGAAATGCTGAATACAACAGGTGTAGATAGACCTCACAGTGAAATGCTGAATACAACAGGTGTAGTAGACCTTACAGTGAAATGCTGAATACAACAGGTGTAGATAGACCTTACAGTGAAATGCTGAATACAACATGTGTAGTAGACCTTACAGTGAAATGCTGAATACAACAGGTGTAGTAGAATTTACAGTGAAATGCTGAATAAAACAGGTGTAGTAGACCTTACAGTGAAATGCTGAATACAACAGGTGTAGTAGACCTCACAGTGAAATGCTGAATACAACAGGTGTAGATAGACCTCACAGTGAAATGCTGAATACAACAGGTGTAGTAGACCTCACAGTGAAATGCTGAATACAACAGGTGTAGTAGACCTCACAGTGAAATGCTGAATACAACAGGTGTAGTAGACCTCACAGTGAAATGCTGAATACAACAGGTGTAGTAGAACTTACAGTGAAATGCTGAATAAAACAGGTGTAGTAGACCTTACAGTGAAATGCTGAATACAACAGGTGTAGTAGACCTCACAGTGAAATGCTGAATACAACAGGTGTAGATAGACCTCACAGTGAAATGCTGAATACAACAGGTGTAGTAGACCTTACAGTGAAATGCTGAATACAACAGGTGTAGTAGACCTCACAGTGAAATGCTGAATACAACAGGTGTAGTAGACCTTACAGTGAAATGCTGAATACAACAGGTGTAGTAGACCTTACAGTGAAATGCTGAATACAACAGGTGTAGTAGACCTTACAGTGAAATGCTGAATACAACAGGTGTAGTAGACCTTACAGTGAAATGCTGAATACAACAGGTGTAGATAGACCTTACAGTGAAATGCTGAATACAACAGGTGTAGTAGACCTTACAGTGAAATGCTGAATACAACAGGTGTAGTAGACCTTACAGTGAAAGTGAAATGCAGGTGTAGTACAACAGAAATGCTGAATACAACAGCGTGTAGACCTTACAGTGAAATGCTGAATACAACAGGTGTAGTAGACCTGACAGTGAAATGCTGAATACAACAGGTGTAGTAGACCTTACAGTGAAATGCTGAATACAACAGGTGTGGTAGACCTCTCAAGGAAAGGAAGCCAGGTTAGACGATTGGAACCCAGCCTCTAAAGGAAAGGAAGCAAGGTTAGACTATAGGAATCCAGACTCTGTAGGAAAGGAAGCCAGGTTAGACTATTGGAACCCAGCCTCTGAAGGAAAGGAAGCAAGGTTAGACTATTGGAACCCAGCCTCTGAAGGAAAGGAAGCCAGGTTAGACTATTGGAACCCAGCCTCTGAAGGAAAGGAAGCAAGGTTAGACTATTGGAACCTGTTAGAGAACAGTCTGCTTCCTCAGAGAAGACACTTCCTGTTGCCTGTGAGTCATGACAGACTGTTCAGAGCATGGAGACACACATATACACACACACACAGACATACATACACACACACACACACACACACACACACACACACACACACACACACACACAGACAGACAGACAGACAGACAGACAGACAGACAGACAGACAGACAGACAGACAGACAGACAGACAGACAGACAGACAGACAGACAGACAGACAGACAGACAGACAGACAGACAGACAGACAGACAGACAGACAGACAGGCACACACAGGCACACACACACAGACAGACAGACAGACACACACACAGGCACACACACAGGCACACACAGGCACACACACACACACACACACACAGACACAGACATACATTCACAGACATTCACACACACACACAATAGGAAAGGTATAACGATTGAGTTCAGAAAAGATTTGCGATCGAACGATGCATCTCAAAAACCTGCCCTAACAATCTAGCAACTATTCCGTAATGCTATGGCATCTCTGACCCACTGTGTGACACTGCAAACACACACACACACACACACTTCACTCACCAAAGTAGACTGGTTTCCCACAGATGGGACAGTAGCCCACCATGATAGATGATATTCCTGACACTGTTATTTAGCAGACAGGAAGTGTGTACGTAGAGAGTATGAGATGGAGAAAGTGTGTGTAGAGAGAGAGAATGTGTGTGTGAGAGAGTGTGTAGAGAAAAGGTCTGTGTGTGTCAGAGAGATGTACAGGAAATAGGTTGTACTCTGTGAATGTGGCGTGTTGTGATGACAGAACCAGGATGTGGTGAGAACCTTGTCACAGCGAGACAAAGAAACATCACTTCAAAAGAAAATAATAGATCAACACATTGGTGTCACTGATGAAACTAAATATTCACAGAACTAGAAAGATATGATAGATAGAACTAGAAAGATATGAAACATAGAACTAGAACGATATGATAGATAGAACTAGAGATATACTATAGATAGAACTAGAAAGATAAAGATAGAATGATATACATAGAACTAGAAAGAGATAGATAGAATGATAGAAACATAGAACTAGAAAGATATGATAGATAGAACTAGAGATAAGAAACATAGAACTAGAAAGATATGATACATAGAACTAGAGATAAGAAACATAGAACTAGAGATATGTGATACATAGAACTAGAAAGATATGATACATAGAACTAGAAAGATGTTATAGATAGAACTAGAAAGATATGATAGATAGAACTAGAAAGATATGAAGATAGAACTAGAAAGAAAGATAGATATATGATAGATAGAACTAGAAAGATAATAGAAAGATAGATAGAACTAGAAAGATATGAAACATAGAACTAGAGAAAGATAGAACTAGAAAGATAAGAAACATAGAACTAGAGATATGTGATACATAGAACTAGAAAGATAAGATACATAGAACTAGAGATATATGATAGATAGAACTAGAAAGATATAATAGATAGAACTAGAAATATATGATAGATAGAACTAGAAAGATATGATAGACAGAACTAGAAATATATGATAGATAGAAGAAAGAACGATAGATAGAACTAGAAAGATAGAAACTAGAGATATACATAGAACTAGATAGATAGAACTAGAAAGATATGATACATAGAACTAGAGATATGAAACATAGAACTAGAAAGATGCTCACTTTACATAGTCAAAGATTTCCTTCAGTCACAGTGGTCAAGTATTCTGCCACTGTGTACTCTCTGTTTAAGGGCCAAATAGCATTCTAGTTTGCTAAGTTTTTTTGTTAATTCTTTGTGATGTGTCAAGTAATTTTATTTTTGTTTGCTCATGATTTGGTTGGGTCTAATTGTGCTGCTGTCCTGGGGCTCTGTAGGGTGTGTTTGTGTTAGTGAACAGAGCCCCAGGACCAGCTTCTTTAGGGGACTCTTCTCCAGGTTCATCTCTCTGTAGGTGATGGCTTTGTTATGGAAGGTTTGGGAATCGCTTCCTTTTAGGTGGTTGTAGAATTTAACGTCTCTTTTCTGGATTTTGATAATTAGTGGGTATCGGCCTAATTCTGCTCTGTATGCATTATTTGGTGTTTT
>NW_027039790.1:0-10000 GCF_034236695.1 Oncorhynchus nerka | reverse complement strand
TACCCACTATATTACAGTGATATTCAATGTAGGATATATTACCCACTAAAACCCCAAACAGCAATTGATGTAGGTATATTACCCACGGTGGCTAGGAAATATTGATGTAGGCTAATTACCTACTATATTACAGTATATTGATGTAGGCTATATTACCCAGTCCTATATTGCAGTATATTGATGTAGGATATATTACCCACTATATTACCAAGATGTTGATGTAGGAATGTTACCCACTATATTACAGTATATTGATGTAGGCTATATTACCCAGAATATTAATCTGGATTAGCACAGTATATTGATGGGGACTATATTACCCACTATATTCAGGTAGTATTGGGGCACGGTATATTGATGTAGGTCCTATAGACCCACTATATTAGAGAGAATTAGAGAGCATATGTGGGGTGGCCAGTCCTCTTCTGGCTGTGCACGGGTAATTTACAGTACATTATTAAGATATTCAAATGCTATAATTGACCAGCATGGTTGAATATATTAGTAAGGCAGAACAGTTTAAACTATATTGAGCAGCTATGGCCAGGTGGATTACTATTGACAGGCTATATTACCCACTATATTCAGTAGTCCTGGGGCATGGTAGGCTAGGTCCTACCCACTATATTACAGAAAGAGAGAATGGAGGAATATATTACCACACTTAGATTCACACAGGATATTGATGACAGGCTATATTACCCACTATATAACAAATATTGACCCTAGCTATATTACCCCTATATTACAGTATATTGATGCAGCATATAATACTGGAGGCTGAGACAGTATATTGGGGTCAGGAGACACTGTGGCCCCATATTACAGACAGGGAAACAGGAATATATTACCCACTATATTACAGTATATTGATGTAGGATATATATTACCCACTATATGACCCACTATATTACAGTATATTGATGTAGGCTATATTACCCACTATATTACAGTATATTGATGTAGGCTATATTACCCACTATATTACAGTATATTGATGTAGGCTATATTACCCACTATATTACAGTATATTGATGTAGGATATATTACCCACTATATTACAGTATATTGATGTAGGATATATTACCCACTATATTACAGTATATTGATGTAGGATATATTATCCACTATATTACAGTATATTGATGTAGGATATATTACCCACTATATTACAGTATATTGATGTAGGATATATTACCCACTATATGACCCACTATATTACAGAGTGTTGATGTAGGATATATTACCCACTATATTACAGTATATTGATGTAGGATATATTACCCACTATATTACAGTATATTGATGTAGGCTATATTACCCACTATATTACAGTATATTGATGTAGGCTATATTACTACACTATATTACAGTATATTGATGTAGGATATATTACCCACTATATTACAGTATATTGATGTAGGATATATTACCCACTATATTACAGTATATTGATGTAGGCTATATTACCCACTATATTATATTTACAGTATATTGATGTAGGATATATTACCCACTATATTAATCTGTATTACTACAGTATATTAATGTAGGCTATATTACCCACTATATTAATCTGTATTACTACAGTATATTGATGTATGCTATATTACCCACTATATTACAGAGTGTTGATGTAGGATATATTACCCACTATATTACAGTATATTGATGTAGGATATATTACCCACTATATTACAGTACATTGATGTAGGATATATTACCCACTATATTACAGAGTGTTGATGTAGGATATATTACCCACTATATTACAGTATATTGATGTAGGATATATTACCCACTATATTACAGAGTGTTGATGTAGGCTATATTACCCACTATATTACAGTATATTGATGTAGGCTATATTAACCACTATATTACAGTATATTGATGTAGGCTATATTACCCACTATATTACAGTACATTACTACAGTATATTGATGTAGGCTATATTAACCACTATATTACAGTATATTGATGTAGGATATATTACCCACTATATTACCCACTATATTACAGTATATTGATGTAGGATATATTACCCACTATATTACAGAGTGTTGATGTAGGCTATATTACCCACTATATTACAGTATATTGATGTAGGCTATATTACCCACTATATTACAGTATATTGATGTAGGCTATATTACCCACTATATTACAGAGTGTTGATGTAGGATATTTTACCCACTATATTAGTGTGTATTGATGTAGGCTATATTAACCACTATATTACAGTATATTGATGTAGGCTATATTACCCACTATATTACAGTACATTACTACAGTATATTGATGTAGGCTATATTAACCACTATATTACAGTACATTACTACAGTATATTGATTTAGGCTATATTACCCACTATATTACAGTATATTGATGTAGGCTATATTAACCACTATATTACAGTATATTGATGTAGGCTATATTACCCACTATATTACTGTATATTGATGTAGGCTATATTACCCACTATATGACCCACTATATTACAGTATATTGATGTAGGATATATTACCCACTATATTACAGTATATTGATGTAGGCTATATTACCCACTATATTACAGAGTATTGATGTAGGATATATTACCCACTATATTACAGTATATTGATGTAGGCTATATTACCCACTATATTACAGTATATTGATGTAGGCTATATTACCCACTATATTACAGTATATTGATGTAGGATATATTACCACTATATTACAGTATATTGATGTAGGCTATATTACCCACTATATTACAGTATATTGATGTAGGCTATATTACCCACTATATTACAGTATATTGATGTAGGCTATATTACCCACTATATTACAGTATATTGATGTAGGCTATATTACCCACTATATTACAGTATATTGATGTAGGATATATTGCCCACTATATTACAGTATATTGATGTAGGCTATATTACCCACTATATTACAGTATATTGATGTAGGATATATTACTTATGACCCACTATATTACAGTATATTGATGTAGGCTATATTACCCACTATATTACAGTATATTGATGTAGGAGGCTATATTACCCACTATATTACAGTATATTGATGTAGGCTATATTACCCACTATATTACAGTATATTGATGTAGGCTATATTATCCACTATATTACAGTAGTATTGATGTAGGCTATATTACCCACTATATTACAGTATATTGATGTAGGATATATTACCCACTATATTACCCACTATATTACAGTATATTGATGTAGAATATATTACCCACTATATTACAGTATATTGATGTAGGATATATTACCCACTATATTACAGTATATTGATGTAGGCTATATTACCCACTATATTACAGTATATTGATGTAAGGTATAACCCACTATATTGTACATTACAGTATATTGATGTAGGATATATTACCCACTATATTACAGTATATTGATGTAGGATATATTACCCACTATATTACAGTATATTGATGTAGGCTATATTACCCACTATATTACAGTATTATTGATATTAGGATATATTACCCAGTATATTAATCTATTACCCACTATTATTACTAGAGTATATTAATGTAGGCTATATTACCCACTATATTAATCTGTATTACTACAGTATATTGATGTATGCTATATTACCCACTATATTACAGTATATTGATGTAGGATATATTACCCACTATATTACAGTATATTGATGTAGGATATATTACCCACTATATTACAGTATATTGATGTAGGATATATTACCCACTATATTACAGAGTATTGATGTAGGATATATTACCCACTATATTACAGTATATTGATGTAGGATATATTACCCACTATATTACAGAGTGTTGATGTAGGCTATATTACCCACTATATTACAGTATATTGATGTAGGCTATATTAACCACTATATTACAGTATATTGATGTAGGCTATATTACCCACTATATTACAGTACATTACTACAGTATATTGATGTAGGCTATATTAACCACTATATTACAGTATATTGATGTAGGATATATTACCCACTATATTACCCACTATATTACAGTATATTGATGTAGGATATCACTTTTATACATCGGGTTAATATTACCCACTATATTACAGAGTGTTGATGTAGGATATATTACCCACTATATTACAGTATATTGATGTAGGATATATTACCCACTATATTACAGAGTGTTGATGTAGGATATATTATCCACTATATTACAGAGTGTTGATGTAGGATATTTTACCCACTATATTAGTGTGTATTGATGTGGCTATATTGAAACTATAGAGACAGACAGCAAGTCAATTGATGTGGCTAATTATGCACTATGGATTCAGTACATTATCAGTATATTGATGTAGGCTATATTAACAAATATATTCAAGTACATAGATTTACAGTATATTGAACTTATTTTGACTATATTTTATTGATGTAGGCTTATTAACCACTATATTACAGTATATTGATGTAGGCTATATTACCCACTATATTACTGTATATTGATGTAGGCTATATTACCCACTATATGACCCACTATATTACAGTATATTGATGTAGGATATATTACCCACTATATTACAGTATATTGATGTAGGCTATATTACCCACTATATTACAGAGTATTGATGTAGGCTATATTACCCACTATATTACATTAACAGTATATTGATGTAGGCTATATTACCCACTATATTACAGTATATTGATGTAGGCTATATTACCCACTATATTACAGTATATTGATGTAGGATATATTACCCACTATATTACAGTATATTGATGTAGGCTATATTACCCACTATATTACAGTATATTGATGTAGGCTATATTACCCACTATATTACAGTATATTGATGTAGGCTATATTACCCACTATATTACAGTATATTGATGTAGGCTATATTACCCACTATATTACAGTATATTGATGTAGGATATATTGCCCACTATATTACAGTATATTGATGTAGGCTATATTACCCACTATATTACAGTATATTGATGTAGGATATATTACCCACTATATGACCCACTATATTACAGAGTGTTGATGTAGGCTATATTACCCACTATATTACAGTATATTGATGTAGGATATATTGCCCACTATATTACAGTATATTGATGTAGGATATATTACCCACTATATTACAGTATATTGATGTAGGATATATTATCCACTATATTACAGAGTGTTGATGTAGGATATATTACCCACTATATTACAGTATATTGATGTAGGATATATTACCCACTATATGACCCACTATATTACAGAGTGTTGATGTAGGATATATTACCCACTATATTACAGTATATTGATGTAGGATATATTACCCACTATATTACAGTATATTGATGTAGGCTATATTACCCACTATATTACAGTATATTGATGTAGGCTATATTACCCACTATATTACAGTATATTGATGTAGGATATATTACCCACTATATTACAGTATATTGATGTAGGATATATTACCCACTATATTACAGTATATTGATGTAGGCTATATTACCCACTATATTAATCTGTATTACTACAGTATATTGATGTAGGATATATTACCCACTATATTAATCTGTATTACTACAGTATATTAATGTAGGCTATATTACCCACTATATTAATCTGTATTACTACAGTATATTGATGTATGCTATATTACCCACTATATTACAGAGTGTTGATGTAGGATATATTACCCACTATATTACAGTATATTGATGTAGGATATATTACCCACTATATTACAGTACATTGATGTAGGATATATTACCCACTATATTACAGAGTGTTGATGTAGGATATATTACCCACTATATTACAGTATATTGATGTAGGATATATTACCCACTATATTACAGAGTGTTGATGTAGGCTATATTACCCACTATATTACAGTATATTGATGTAGGCTATATTAACCACTATATTACAGTATATTGATGTAGGCTATATTAACCACTATATTACAGTATATTGATGTAGGATATATTACCCACTATATTACCCACTATATTACAGTATATTGATGTAGGATATATTACCCACTATATTACAGAGTGTTGATGTAGGATATATTACCCACTATATTACAGTATATTGATGTAGGATATATTACCCACTATATTACAGAGTGTTGATGTAGGATATATTATCCACTATATTACAGAGTGTTGATGTAGGATATTTTACCCACTATATTAGTGTGTATTGATGTAGGCTATATTAACCACTATATTACAGTATATTGATGTAGGCTATATTACCCACTATATTACAGTACATTACTACAGTATATTGATGTAGGCTATATTAACCACTATATTACAGTACATTACTACAGTATATTGATTTAGGCTATATTACCCACTATATTACAGTATATTGATGTAGGCTATATTAACCACTATATTACAGTATATTGATGTAGGCTATATTACCCACTATATTACTGTATATTGATGTAGGCTATATTACCCACTATATGACCCACTATATTACAGTATATTGATGTAGGATATATTATAACAGAACATGACCAAGATGTTCAAATGTTCATAAATGACCAGCATGGTCGAATAATAATAAGGCAGAACAGTTGAAACTGGAGCAGCAGCACAGTCAGGTGGACTGGGGACAGCAAGGAGTCATCATGTCAGGTAGTCCTGGGGCACGGTCCTAGGGCTCAGGTCCTCCGAGAGAGAGAGAAAGAAAGAGAGAATTAGAGAGAGCATATGTGGGGTGGCCAGTCCTCTTCTGGCTGTGCCGGTGGAGATTATAACCTCACGTGGCCAAGATGTTCAAATGTTCATAAATGACCAGCATGGTTGAATAATAGTAAAGGCAGAACAGTTGAAACTGGAGCAGCAGCATGGCCAGGTGGACTGGGGACAGCAAGGAGTCATCATGTCAGGTAGTCCTGGGACATGGTCCTAGGGCCCAGGCCAGTTGAAACTGGAGCAGCAGCATGGCCAGGTGGACTGGGGACAGCAAGGAGTCATCATGTCAGGTAGTCCTGGGGCATGGTCCTAGGGCTCAGGTCCTCGAGAGAGAGAAAGAAAGAGAGAAGGAGCTAATTAGAGAACGCACACTTAGATTCACACAGGACACCGAATAGGACAGGAGAGTACTCCAGATATAACAAACTGACCCTCCAGCCCCGACACATAAACTAATGCAGCATAAATACTGGAGGCTGAGACAGGAGGGGTCAGGAGACACTGTGGCCCCAACCCGAGGACACCCGGACAGGGCCAAACAGGAAGGATATAACCCCACCCACTTTGCCAAAGCACAGCTCCCCACACCACTAGAGGGATATCTTCAACCACCAACTTACCATCCTGAGACAAGGCCAGAGTATAGCCCACAAAGATCTCCGCCACGGCACAACCCAAGGGGGAGGCGCCAACCCAGACAGGCCGACCACAACAGTGAATCAACCCACCCAGGTGACGCACCCCCCCCCAGGGACGGCATGAGAGAGCCCCAGTAAGCCAGTGACTCAGCCCCCGTAACAGGGTAGAGGCAGAGAATCCCAGTGGAAAGAGGGGAATCGGCCAGGCAGAGACAGCAAGGGCGGTTCGTTGCTCCAGAGCCTTTCCGTTCACCTTCCCACTCCTGGGCCAGACTACACTCAATCATATGACCCACTGAAGAGATGAGTCTTCAGTAAAGACTTAAAGGTTGAGACCGAGTTTGCGTCTCTGACATGGGTAGGCAGACCGTTCCATAAAAATGGAGCTCTATAGGAGAAAGCCCTGCCTCCAGCTGTTTGCTTAGAAATTCTAGGGACAATTAGGAGGCCTGCGTCTTGTGACCGTAGCGTACGTGTAGGTATGTACGGCAGGACCAAATCAGAGAGATAGGTAGAGCAAGCCCATGTAATGCTTTGTAGGTTAGCAGTAAAACCTTGAAATCAGCCCTTGCTTTGACAGGAAGCCAGTGTAGAGAGGCTAGCACTGGAGTAATATGATCAAATTTTTTGGTTCTAGTCAGATTCTAGCAGCCGTATTCAGCACTAACTGAAGTTTATTTAGTGCTTTATCCGGGTAGCCGGAAAATAGAGCATTGCAGTAGTCTAACCTAGAAGTGACAAAAGCATGGATTAATTTTTCTGCATCATTTTTGGACAGAAAGTTTCTGATTTTTGCAATGTTACGTAGATGGAAAAAAGCTGTCCTCGAAATGGTCTTGATATGTTCTTCAAAAGAGAGATCAGGGTCCAGAGTAACGCCGAGCACCCTTCACAGTTTTATTTGAGACGACTGTACAACCATTAAGATTAATTGTCAGATTCAACAGAAGATCTCTTTGTTTCTTGGGACCTAGAACAAGCATCTCTGTTTTGTCCGAGTTTAATAGTAGAAAGTTTGCAGCCATCCACTTCCTTATGTCTGAAAACACATGCTTCTAGCGAGGGCAATTTTAGCTTCACCATGTTTCATTGAAATGTACAGCTGTGTGTCATCCGCATAGCAGTGAAAGTTTACATTATGTTTCGAATAACATCCCCAAGAGGTAAAATATATAGTGAAAACAATAGTGGTCCTAAAACAGAACCTTGAGGAACACCGAAATTTACAGTTGATTTGTCAGAGGACAAACCATTCACAGAGACAAACTGATATCTTTCCGACAGATAAGATCTAACCAGGCCAGAACATGTCCGTGTAGACCAATTTGGGTTTCCAATCTCTCCAAAAGAATGGGTGATCGATGGTATGCCAGCACTAAGGTCTAGGAGCACGAGGACAGATGCAGAGCCTCGGTCCGTTGCCATTAAAATGTCATTTACCACCTTCACAAGTGCCGTCTCAGTGCTATGATGGGGTCTAAAACCAGACTGATGTAGGCTATATTACCCACTATATTACAGTATATTGATGTAGGATATATTATCCACTATATTACAGAGTGTTGATGTAGGATATATTACCCACTATATTACAGTATATTGATGTAGGATATATTACCCACTATATTACAGTATATTGATGTAGGATATATTACCCACTATATTACAGAGTGTTGATGTAGGCTATATTACCCACTATATTACACTATATTGATGTAGGCTATATTACCCACTATATTAATCTGTATTACTACAGTATATTGATGTAGGCTATATTACCCACTATATTACACTATATTGATGTAGGATATATTACCCACTATATTAATCTGTATTACTACAGTATATTAATGTAGGCTATATTACCCACTATATTAATCTGTATTACTACAGTATATTGATGTAGGCTATATTACCCACTATATTACAGTACATTGATGTAGGATATATTACCCACTATATTACAGAGTGTTGATGTAGGCTATATTACCCACTATATTACAGTATATTGATGTGGGATATATTACCCACTATATTACAGTACATAGTCTACACGGTATACTGATGTAGGCTATATTACCCACTATATTACAGAGTGTTGATGTAGGATATATTATCCACTATATTACAGAGTGTTGATGTAGGATATTTTACCCACTATATTAGTGTGTATTGATGTAGGCTATATTAACCACTATATTACAGTATATTGATGTAGGCTATATTACCCACTATATTACAGTACATTACTACAGTATATTGATGTAGGCTATATTAACCACTATATTACAGTACATTACTACAGTATATTGATTTAGGCTATATTACCCACTATATTACAGTATATTGATGTAGGCTATATTACCCACTATATTACAGTACATTACTACAGTATATTGATTTAGGCTATATTACCCACTATATTACAGTATATTGATGTAGGCTATATTAACCACTATATTACAGTATATTGATGTAGGCTATATTAACCACTATATTACAGTATATTGATGTAGGATATATTACCCACTATATTACCGTATATTGATTTAGGCTATATTAACCACTATATTACAGTATATTGATGTAGGCTATATTACCCACTATATTAGTGTGCATTACAGTATATTGATGTAGGATAT